>NC_141700.1:493489241-493696741 GCF_964263255.1 Lissotriton vulgaris
CCAGTTTCTGGCATTAACTCCTTAAACTCTTAGAACCGTATTTCGGTAAACCTCACTGTAGCAGGGTTTCCGTTCTCCCACAGAACTGTGCACAGAGATCTAGAACCTGGGTGAGTCAGGGTGACCCAAAACTCACCTTTGTTTCAGAAATCCCCTTACCAAGCTAGCTACAGTGTCTCATCGGTAGTAATTACTTCCCAATGACTTAGACAATCCAGAACATGAACTTAGGGTACCTCGGGTATCGTGGAACACATGGACACTCTTTCGTTATATAATCATTACAAACCGAAACTGGGAGGCAAAGAACACACGTGCAAGTTTGAAATGTTTATTTTTTCAATGCAACATTCTCAAACGCAGTATCTTGTATAATATCAACATATATATTATAAAAATCAGAGTTAGCAGCATAGTCACTAATCCATAATAAGCAAAAGGTGATAGCATGTTATGATGCAAAAATCTATAGAATTCTGTATCACCTATATTTCGCGCACCCTATTCAGTATATTATATTATATCTAAGAAGGTCTCTTTTGGGTTCTAGCTGGGCGGGCCCATACCTCTAATTCTCGGTAGGAGTAGATCACATCAACAGCTACCAGCTCTCTGCATTTGAAGCATCAAGTGTGTTAATTCATTCCCTGTAACTCTATCTTAAACCCGCGTAGAGCCCAATGTTGGCAGCAACATTATTTGTGTTATGTCTAACGTGGTACGAGGATCAGGCCTTCAGCAACCTTGTGTTAGGTTATTCTTAGAGTGTGCAGTTCTCGGTGTGCAGACAGTTGTATCAAGTGTACCAAGCACGGCTGATACTAAAGCAATAACATATTATTCTCAAATAAATCACATCTTTCGTCTAGGTTGAAAGCTACAATAACAAGTAGGTGCCGTGTGCAAACTCAAGCTGAAATAAAATATTGCGTTTAAACATTTAATAAGCTCATGCTAACTTAACACAATATATAGAAACATAGTAACCATATGACATCACCTTACTGTCTTAGGGGATCTAAACTTTCACTTAGATGATCGCTGTTCGAAGGACACCCTTTCCTTAGTGGATCTTATGGCAGCTTGCGGCCTTCACCAGTTGGTCAATAGTTCCACTCATTTGGCCGGCCACATTCTAGACGGGGGGTTTTCCAACGACCCCAGACTCTCCACGGGCCTGCCCATTCCTCTGGTATGGTCTGACCATTTGGCGGTACCCTTGGATCTAGAATTCCCCCCCTCCTCTTCTTTGTGCTACAAGTTCACTAATAGGGCACCCAAACAGAACTACAGGGACATCACAAATGATTTCCTTTCTCCTCTTGTAGGGCAGACTACTTCGTTAGCTGCAATGGATGCTAGTGAGGCTGCGCAGGAGTTTGCAAATTCTATCTCTAGTGCAGTCGATCTTCTGGCCCCTGCCTCCTATCGCTATTCAGCGAGGCGAAACCTACAGCTCCCTGGTTTACTGAGCCTCTTAGGCTCCTAAGACAGAGCTGTAGGAGGCAGGAGAGGCTTTGGCGAACAACTTGGAACCCCAATGATAGAGAAAGACATAAGCGTCTGTTGGCAGATTATAAGATAAGGATTATTAAAGAAAAACAGGATTACTTCTCTAAACTCACAATGTCCCTCACTTCCCCTAGGGATCTATTCAAGATTGTTGACTCTCTCTGTTCTTTACAATCACCTGACCCTATCATAGGCTCCCAAGAACTGTGTGACAGGATCGTGCAGTTCTTTCACACTAAAATTGCTGACATCTACTCCACTCTTGAAGCGCAGAGTCCTAATGAGCCCACTTCCTCTCCCGACTCAACCTGCCTTAGTATGCTAGGGAAATGTTCCTTCAAAGATCCTGTCCGGCTTCCCTTCCCTTACCCTTGAGCAACTAGACTCTCTCCTAAACAGGACCAAATCAGGCTCGCCACTGGATCCCTGCCCTCTGAAGATCCTGAAAGAATGTAGGGAAACTTTGCTGCCCCCCATTCTGGAGATAATGAACTGCGCTATGGCTCAGGGCACCTTCCCAGCTGCCTGGAAGAAGGCCATAGTGAAGCCTTTGCTTAAAAAGCCGACTCTGGATCCTGAAACCCTTAAGAACTTCAGACCTATTTCACTGCTGCCTGCCCCAGCTAAAATGCTTGAACTCCATCTCAATCAGCATTTGACCTCTTTTCTAGAGGTCTCTGGGTTTTTGGACCAGTCTCAGCACGGCTTCCGAAAGTTCCACAGCACTGAGTCGGCCCTTACTATAGTGGTCAACAATATTCGATCTAAGGTTGACCAAGGCCAGACTATTTTGCTAGTCCTACGCGACCTGACTGCAGCTTTTGACACCCTATCTCCTTTGACCTTAACAGCTCGGCTAAGTGAGATAGGGTGGAGGGCTCTGCATTGAGCCTTTTGTCCTCCTTTCTCAGTCAGAGAGAGCAGAGGGTCAAGCTAGGAGAGTTCCTCTCCCCTGCTAAACCTGTGCAGTGTAGGGTTCCACAGGGGTCGGCTTTAAGTCCGACCCTTTTCAACATCTATGTGGCCCCACTAGCCAGGTTAGTAAGATCGCACGGGATGGAGGTGGTGTCTTACGCCGACGACGCGCAGATCATGGTGTCCCTCTCCCACTCGGTGAGTACCTCCGCTGTCCGCTTCAGGAACTGCATGCAGGCAGTCTCCGAATGGATGATTTTAAACTCACTGAAGCTGAATGGAGAGAAAACCGAGGTTCTGATCTTTGGCAAAGACCAAGACATATGGTCCAGTGACTGGTGGCCTCCTTCTTTGGGAGCATGTCCTGTGCCGGTAAAATCAGCCCGTAATTTGGGCGTGATTATTGATACGTCACTGGACATGACGCAGCAGGTTAACCGTACTGTGTCCACCTGTTGGGGAGTCATTAAGACCCTAAGGAAAATAGCTCATTATCTTTCCCCTCAGGCCCGTACACAGACCATTGCCCTGGTGACATCACGGCTGGATTATTGTAACGCACTGTATGCGGAGATAAATAAGAGCTTTATTTTACGCCTTCAGTCCGTCCAGAATGCAGCTGCTAAATTTGTCCTGGTCGTTCCCTACACTTCCGCTGCCAGGAGGAGTCTGCACTGGCTCCCGATCCATCTTAGGATCACTTTTAAAATGTTATGCCTGGTTTTCAGTGCCTTATCAGGTGGAGGTTCAGAAGCCTTTGGCTCCCTTCTTGTTCCTTACACCCCAGCAGAAGCCTTCGTTCTGCTTCCAAGAATCTCCTCTCCACCCCTCGAATAAACAGAGTTAGATGGGGTGGAAGAACCTTCTCCTCTGTGGCTCCCAAACTATGGAATGACCTCCCTCCCGAGCTGAAAACACAACCCTCTATGGCCCTCTTTAAAAAAGCTCTAAAAACTCGGCTCTTCATTGAGGCCTATCAGTAGCATGTTCTCTGACTCTGGACTACGTTTGGTTAGGCACCTTGACACCCGTTGGGCAAAGTTGCACGATATAAGTTAGGTTTCATTCATTCATTCATTCATACTCCCTCTCTCTCAAGGTACACAGATATGGCGTTAAGAATAGTACACATATTCTTCCCATTCAATATTTTGTCACTCGAAATTCTATTCATAATTTTAGTGTGCCATGATATTCTTGTAGTAGAGACAACTTGGGCAATTAATTAGATTTTAATTATGAAGATAGTGCCCTCTTTAGGAGCTTTTGTTCCCCTTTTTCTTGACATTGACATTGCTTTTAAGGAAACAATATTGTGAATTAATTGAGATGATAGGTAGGTAAATAACGTTTCTTTGTTGTATTACCAATTTGAGGCAAAAAATATCCAAAGATCCTTTAAAAGAGTGGACAGGGTTGGAATTGACATGGTAGTGAGGTAAAACGGGTGTTTGTTGTAGATAACTTAATATTTTATTAATTAAGTAATAACAATTTTATGGTTGTTTTGCAACCGATTAATTGAATTGAAGGAATAATGTGTTTTGTGTGTTATTTTGCAAAACAAACATACAAGCTATAGCAAAAGAATCATGTTATCTGAAAACAATGAAATCGTGTTAAATTCTGCCAGGGGTCTTCCAGATATATGCTAGTTTCTTTGTATTTGTCTTCTATTGTTGTAAGGTAAATACCAAATCGAGGAAAAGACTGTAAGGAACACAGTATGATTGGAAAGCTGCATACCTTCGTTTGATGGCTCACTTAAAAATACATTAGTAAAGAATTTGCAACATTGAATTCAATAAAGAAAGCTAGAGGGTGGGGGAAAACAGTAAAAATTAGCATTGGCAAAACCAATAGGTCTGACTATGGGTGCCTGCCGGTTGGCTTTGTCAATGCTTGGTTTGGTTTTGCCATGTTGTTTTTCATAACTTTGCAGGACCCTTACTACTAAAATATATTTTTATCTCAAATAGCACACATTGTCATATGAGTCACTGGCACTGAAGGGACCTACATTGTGTGTGGAGATGCTCCTTGTGCAAGGGTGGGAATCCCGTCACTCACAGTGAACTTAGGCAATGGCTGAAGTGGGATGACCCAATGCCCTATGCTGTACCAGGCAGATGAAAAATGGGAATGACAAATCAACAGACCAATGGATGAAGAGGGCTGGCTGAAAGCTCCCACAAGCTAAGTACAAGTATAGCATACCTATAATTTTTGTAAGATCAAAAGGAGTTGGCTAACGCCAGACCTAAAAAGGCAAATGGCTGCAGCATATTATAATTTTCAAAGTGAGGGTTTTGCAGCTGTAGAGTTTCTGTTGGCTGGCACCAGGAACAGACATTCCCACGAAAGTAATGCTGCTGGAACACTGGGAATTCGAGTGCTCAGGGTGTTCAAAATGACTGAGGGTTGTTTACCACCCTCCACTAAAGTTTAAATTTGGTTGGAGTTCATTGCAGGTAGAGTGGCAAGATTCGAACTAAGAAAGGAGGACGTCTCTTCATTAATGCAAATGCAAGGTACATCTGGGACCCAATGAAGAGACAAGACCGGTGTGGATAGTTGGATATTTGTTTGTTAAATAGTTTGAAAAGACTGGAGACCACTTATTGCTGCATTGGTACAACTACACAAGGGACAGGGTTGCCCAGACGTGTTGGTGATTTATTTAGAGGAAAATGACTTGATACATATGATGGGGGACTATACTTTGGCAAAAGGTGAGGTGGGAAGTGAAGGGGGTGAAAGAATTCAGATTCGAGGAACATTATGTTGTGGAGGTGGAGTCAATCTATTACTTTGTGCGGGGATGAATACTATCTTGTGGATCTGAGGGATGTGGTGATACGGTTGTTGGGAGTTATGTTTGGCTCTCTGGAAAATTTAGGATATACTTCTGAGGTCATAGGGTGGTTCACTTTGGTGGGAAATGAATCCCCTAAAGTGAGCATATTTCCTGGGTGCAGATTGCGGACATATATCGAATGGGCCACAAGAGGGTTGCCTTCATCACAGATCAGTTGAGCTAATTCTGGGAGTGGGTAGGATTTAGGGGTGCAGTTTTGCTCCAAAGCTCCGGTAAGGACTGTGGTTGAACTGAAGATCTGGTTGGAGTGCAAAGATAACGAGGCAGGTAACGAATAATGGAAAATGGACATCCGGACAGTTAGAGGACAACTGGTGGGGTGAAAAGGAGTACCATGTACGAGTCACTATTTGTTCTGGGCATTACATCTGCCAGTCAACAATACTCGCTTAGACTGTATGCATGTGCTTACAGGTTGCTTGATGCAGAAGCATAAAAAGTAGTTTTCTAAAAGCCATGGCGAACAGTTTTCCACATAATCTAGGTTTGGTGTTAGAATAACACTCTAGTCCTCAAATGACGCCAGAAAAATTGTACGCTGGATGCCATTTGGAAACCTTATGTTCCTAAGCGTTTTCACCGTTTTTCCAATCCGTTTGGCTTCTAGGGCGACATGCAGTGAAAGCAGATAGCAATGTTTGCAAAGCTGGGAATGGGACTCCTACCTTATACTTATGGGATGTGACGCCACACACTGAGCACGAGCTTAGCAAGTGAGTGCAGCTGTGCAATTCCTAGACGAAATATCAGTGTGCATTCTGAAATTGGTTTCAAATTGTGTTTTCTGGTATTCTCCACGATCTCGCACAGAGAGAATAAGTACACTCCGCCGACGTCCCATAATTTTGATTTCCAGCATGTTCACTTGTTTTGAGAAGAGAGTTTTTTAAAGACTGGCTTGACAGCTCAGCTGTTGCACAACTTGTTACCAGTTCTTTGAAATACATACAGAGTTGACTCCCCGAGCGGAGCACATCTCGCTCTGCACATGCTACAGTTTTTTTGTGTATCATTCCTCCTCCTAGGAATGCCGTTACTGCAAGGAGAGAGGAGCTACTTTAGATCTGAAAAGTAATCCGAATCAAAACACCTTCAATTCTTTATCTCATAGCTGCATTATATAAAGAAAGCAATACTTTTTGCTTGTTTTTTCACAGCAACTTAAAAATATATATATATTGTAGCCAGGTCTCAAAAATGCAAGCCTGACCTACTGGCTTTGTCAGTGTTTTTTCTTCCATACTGCTATGAACAGAGCATTATATATTTATATGAAAGTGTTCCTGAAACATTGGATGTATTTTCCAGGTGTTCACGAAGGAAACAATCACGTGGTGTATTTTATATCAGTGCAGCGGGTGCGAAGCCCACTGAACTCTGATTATTGATGTATTTCAAAGTTCACTCTTTATCCAGGGGGCCCATTTCTTTCCTTGCACTAGGGCCCTTGACACACTGACAACCTCAATGCCCATTCACTGCGATTTCAAGGCAAATAACTCGAGCTCGCGCATTTCTTTCCTCTAGGTAAATTGAGTTCACCTCGAGAAAGAGACAATAATATTAAAATTATACACTTGATGTGAAATCTGACCTAAAATCCATATAAAACTCATAATCTGCTGTCCAGCACTGCTGAAAGTCACTGAAAAAAGCGCTATGATGCAACCAGGGAAAGCCACGCCGTAACCCTTTTTAGGTTTTGCCTCGCGAAAAGATGCGCTCTGCGCATCTTTTTTGCGCAGGCAAAAACCTCTTGAGATCTATACAGGAGACAGGAACGGCCTCCGTCTTTCATTGGCTAGCTCCATATATGGAGGCTAGCCATTGGAAGACGGGCCTGTCCGTCAATGCCGGACCAGATTCGGGGGCGTTCCCGAGATTCTTTGGCTTTTGCCGACGTCACGCGACGTCAGCCAAAAGCCGGGAACGCCCCCGAATCTGTTCCGGCATTGCCGGCACCCGCCTTCCTGCTCCGGTGTCTCCCGCCGTCCGTGTCCTCTCCCGCCCCCCTCCCCCCGTCCCTCTCGATGAACAGCTTCTTCCGTTATTGATCGCGGGCTGCTCATCACATTCCGTCGGGGAGGAAGGCTGATGGAGAGGGACAGGGGGGGGGAGGGACAAAATCAATTGTTTACTTGTGATAGAGTGCCCGGCGCCCGTGATTGGACGACGCTCCGCCGCCCCGGACCACTTCGAAGAATTCTCCCTTTGCGTTATTGACCCGTAGTTTGAGTGATTATTATAGCGCCGGCATGTGCAGGTAGGGGGGACTAGCGCCGCTGGCGCACGCAGCTGTTTACATTCGGTGTTTCTGCACCGTTGTGGCTTGTGTATTGTGTTCAGTATAGTGCCTACACCGCCCAAAGCTCTTACTACCTCTATTTTTAGTGTGATCTTTTCGATCAACCGGCGCTGGTCACGGCGGGACGCCGCGTTGACCCCTGGGGCCCCGACTCTGATACCCGGCCGTATATTCAGCATATTCACATACGATACATACGATACGTTTACGAGCAGTCAGTTCTTGAAAAGCTGACAGCCTCTGCCCTTCCTGGCCCAGTGCTTGCGTTTGAAGCGCAATGTACATTAGAGCACTGCACGGCACGTGGGCAGTAAACAGTCCTGAAGTTACCCAGTGGCTGCAGGAAGCTTCTCTGCAGCATCCCTTGCAGCAGTGTGTTGCACCTTTATAGCCACACTTTGGTGTGGGTAAGTGCACATATGTCTTTGCCTACCGACTTCGACCTTTATTGCAGCGTCCCGTGTGCATTTGTTGCAGAAAACATGCCGCCACCCCAGGGCACGGCAGGAGTGTCGCCCCCTTGCAGGTAGCACTGCACACAGGAGGGGCTTGCCTGGTGGCGTCCACTGTCAGGAGCTCAGTCACACCACGTGGTACTGTCATCACTACATTTGTGTACTTTCCGGTTCCATTGGCTTGACTGAGAAATCTATGCATCGTGTATTTTATGCTCCTGAAAAATCAATTTACTGGTTGGCAATTGGCACAGCAAGGGCGATCCACGCTGACCACAGGACTTTGGTGGCTGACTTGGAACCATTTGTTTCAGTTTAAAAGTAAACATTTTATTAAGACATCAATAAAACAATTATACCAAAAATAACATTGTACAATATGATGAAATATCCAAAGGTTAAAAACTGTGAATTCTTTACAAAGTTGTATAAAAAAATTTGAAACTCATGTCACCAAAAAATGGAAGATATTGAAAGAAAGTAAGAAATTATGTGTAACCCCGTGTGTGCTAACAAACATGGAAGCATCTGCCCCGAGGAGTGTGCAGGCCTCCCTTCAAGGGGCCCACGTGCCCACACTGTGTGAGCAGAGCTGTCACGTGACCTCCTTCTCCACCAGTTTCATTATCTGCCAAAACAGGCCTGTGCCCAGAAACAACACGAGCCCCGCACTTTACGGAATAAACAGCTGCTTTCAAATAGGTTCTCGTGAAACATTTTGGGTTCGATTTCGAATTATGTACCAGTTTATTACAGGGCTGTGGGTGGGAGTGTTAAACAAATTACCCCTGTCATTGTAGGGGGTCTGTGCAGTTATTGTAATAGACACAGCAAGTGTGTGCACTTGTACAGCAATATTCTGTGGTTGGACTTTTGATAATATGTTTTATCTTTCCTGTTTTTTGTGATAGGTGGGGGTTGTTTTGTGCGGACTATGGACGCTAAACTTGTTCTCAATCCGGTCCTTGACATAAAACAATTTTCTGCCAGCTGCTGAGAGCTGCGCGCGCTCTCCGCAGATACCATCAGCTCATTAGCCGGGACGAGTTTGTCTTTTTACGGGGAGTTTGGTGCAGTTGTTTATGAAAACATGCAGAATACAAAGCAGCCGCTTTTCATCAGAGACGCAAGCGAAAGAGTGTCAAGAGATGCTTCCCCGGAAGCACGTAAAACATTGTAAATATGAAACAAACAGAGCAGCGCTATACATGCCAGGCATGCTGGGCGCTGTATGCGTCTGGTTAGAACTACTCTGTAATAACTACACTTATTACTCACAGAATGAAGCGCACTGCTGGGGCATAACGTGGGGTTTTAAGTTGTTTATTCTTGCAATGCACACAGCGTATTCAAAATCAAATGTATCTGAACCCAGAGGTTAGATAGTCGTCTATATGTATAAGAAGCTGGAGTTCCAATCACAGCTCCTCTGTTTCCCCAGTTATGTGATCCTGTGCAAATTAATCTATCTCACTGTCATTGTATTCTTTTATATTTCTTGACTAGTTCCATCTTCAAAAGGTCATATATTTATATTGGTATTGGTATTGGTATTGGTATTTATAAAGCGCGTCTGTCGCTCCGGAAGGAGCATCCTGGCGCTAACTGGAAAGTATGCATGAGGTTGGAGGAAGGAGGGATTAGATGGCGTCCAGCACGTACTGGTCAGAAAGGCTGAAGATCCAGGTTTTAAGTTGTTTCCTAAACTGGATTTCCTTGGTTAAGGACCTCAGGTGTTGGGGCATGGAATTCCAAGCTCTAGAAGATAAGTGGGTGAGGGTTTTACCCCCTTTGGTTTTAAGGTTGAAGTTGGGTGATTTTAGTAGGTTGTTATTGGAGGATCTAAGAGTCCTCTGGGGATTGTAATGGGGATAGCGCCTAATTAGATATTTGGGGCCGATGTGGTTAAATGCCCGGAATGCAACAATTAGGATTTTGAAAAGAATCCTTTTGTGCAAAGGTAGCCAGTGGAGGGTTCTCAGAGCAGTGGAGGCTGAGGACCTCCTGGGGAGTTTAAGCACCATTCTGGCAGCAGAATGCTGGACGCTCTGCAGTTTTTTTAGTGTGACTTTTTTCACACCAGCCATTAGGCCGTTGCAGTAATCCAGGCGCGATAGGATTAGCGCCACGGCTACCGTTTTTCTAGCATCCGTTGGTAGGAAGTCAAAATTTTTTTTTGAGGGATTTGATGATTCCAAAGCAACTTCCTGCCACCTTCCTAACGTGATGATCGAAGGATAGGTCAGTATCGAAGGTGACTCCAAGATTTCTTGCTGTTGTGACGGTCTGGGGAGGGGCTGTGGAACCCTCTGGCCACCAGAGATGAGGACAGAAGTTGACATTTTTCCCCATGGGGAGGATTTCTGTCTTACCAGTGTTGCACTTGAGGTGATTTGTTTCCATCCACAGAAAAACGTTTTTCAGACAGTTTTTTAGATTTTGTTCGGCTGATGTAGAATTCTCCTCTAGCGGGACTATGAGTTGGGTATCGTCGGCGTATGATGTAACAGTTATGCCGAATGATTCGATCAAGGAGATGAGGGGAATAAGGTAGATGTTAAAAAGCAGGGGGCTTAAGATGGAACCTTGTGGGACTCCTGATCGAATCATTTTCTCTGCGGAACTGAAAGGTCCTAGGGTGATGGATTGGGATCTTTCTGTTAGGAAAGATGTTATCCAGTTCAGTGCCCGGTCGGAGATACCAATGTCCCTGAGTCTGTCCAGTAGTATGGGATGGGAGATGGTGTCGAACGCTGCTGTGAGGTCCAACAGGATCAATACTGCGTTCTTTCTTTGGTCCTGTAATATTTTTATTGAGTCGGTCAATTCGATCAATGCAGTTTCCGTCGAGTGCTGGGGGCGGAAGCCTGATTGTTGGGGGTGCAGGATATTATTCACTTCAAGATGGTTTTTGAGTTCCCTGTATACTAGTTGTTCTGTGATTTTTCCCAGGACTGGGAGAAGTGAGATTGGTCGGAGATTGGTGAGGTCGGAGGGGGATTTGTTCAATTTTTTCATTAAGGGCTTAACAGTTGCTTGTTTCCATGCCCTGGGGACGATACCAGTGCTGAGGGAGGTATTTACTATATTGTTTATAATGGGATTGACAGTGTCAATCAGTTGATGAAGGATTCTAGGGGGGCAGGAGTCAGAGGGGGCTCCTGACTTGCATGCTAGGATGACTTCCTTAGTTTGGGCTAGGGTGACCTGTAAGAACACTGTTAGGTTTCTAGTAAGTTTACCTGTTTGTTCCAGAGGGATGAGGGACTGGGAGCTATGATAAGGTGGGAAGTCTTTCTGAATGAGATTGATTTTCTCTTCAAAGAAGTCTGCTATTTGATCGCAGAGGTCTTGAGAGGGAGGTATTTCGGGCTGTAGGGCTTTTGGATGGGTGAATGATTTAACTATTGTGAACAGGGTTTTTTGTTTTTGCTTGGCCTCATTAATGGCTTTGATGTAGAACTCTTTTTTGGCGCTTTTTATAATGGAGTGGTAACTTTTCCTTAGTTGGACATAGGAGTTTCTGTCCGAACTATCATATGTTTTTCTCCATTTGCGTTCTTCGCCTTTTTTGCAGAGCAAATGAGCCTTGGCTACTTCTGGCGTGAACCATGGGGCGTTGGTTTTGCCTTTACTATCAGATTTCCTAGTGCGTTTGGGTGGAGCACGTTCTCTAATTTCGCGCAGTATCCAGTTGTGGAAGGATTGGGAGTCTTGTTCCACGTTGCCAGTCAGGCTAGGGTTTTGAGTCTCAAAGGTAGGCTGGAGTTTGAAGGTGTCTTCTACCCTTTTCCAGTTGATGTAGTTCTCTGGGGGTGAACAGGGTTTTTTTGAATTTTTAGGCTGCGGGGTTCTAATGAGGAATGGGATCAGGTTATGATCTGTCCAAATTTGTGGAACCGGGGTATGGGTTTCTAGAGGGGGAAAGTTAGTGCAGACTCCATCTAGAGTGTGTCCAGCTAGGTGAGTGGGTTGCTTAACCCTTTGCTGAAGGTTGAAGATTTCTAAAGTTTGGTGAAAGTTTAGTGTCTGAGCGTCCTCTGTGGAGTCGAGGTGCAGATTGAAGTCGCCCAGAAGGGTGACATGTGGGTATCTAGTTAGGAGCTGACCAAGGGTATCACTGAGGGTATCAAGGAATTTGGTAGCGGTGCCTGGGGGACGGTAGACTAGTCCTCCTGAAAAGGAGGTGGACTCATTGAGTTTGATGGAGAATCCGAGGGATTCGGCTCCTTTTAATGAGTTAAGGGTGAAGGTATGGCATTTGAAGGAGTTGCGCAGCAGCAGGGCTACTCCTCCACCTCTCCCCTTCAGTCTGTCTTGTCTAAAAATGGAGTAGCCTTGTGGAAGGGCAGTAGCTAGGTCCGGATTATTGTTGTCTGTGAGCCAGGTCTCCGTTATGAGAAGACAGTCAAGGTTTAATTCCTGGATGAGGTCTTTGATATCTTGGTTGTGGCAGCACATGGAGCGCGCATTAATCAACCCTCCTTTAAAGAGTAGATTGTTGTCCCTAGGGTTTGTTCGAGGGGTTGTGGTATTAACGGGGGAGGAGGTCCATCTGCATAGCCTGCAGCTGAAAGGCCCCTTGATGGTATTGATGTCAATTTTGCAGGAGCACATTTTGCCTCTGCGTAGGTTTAGTAGACAATTGGACTGGTATCTCATAATAGGGAGGCCGGGTCCAGAGTTTCCTGCGCCTGTCGCAGTCTTGGCGCGGACGGGCGCAGACGGGCTTGCCTTAGGCGCGCCTTCGGCGCGCAAACGGCGCTCCCGCTGCGCTCGTCCGCTGCGCTTGCGTGGAAGGCACATTAGTAGTGGGAGTGGGCGTGGCCTGTCAGGGGGCGTGGCCTCGCGTCAAACGCGATGGCGGCCGTGAAGAAATGCTATCACTAAACAGCGCTAATATCCGCTGATAGTGATGTGCCTGCTTGGCGCTTTCAGGAGGAATGAGCTCTGGTGCAGGTATGGAGTTTTAAAAAAGCATCAAACAAAAGTATACAGTTTAAAAAAAAACGGCGAGTGCTTCCTCCGGCTTCCGCCTCAGAGGTAGTTTCCAGTAGTTACGCTTGTATTCAGCGCTGGCTTTTGTAGGCGGGAGTGGGAGTGGGCGTGGCCTGTCAGGGGGCGTGGCCTCGCGTCAAACGCGATGGCGGCCGTGAAGAAATGCTATCACTAAACAGCGCTAATATCCGCTGATAGTGATGTGCCTGCTTGGCGCTTTCAGGAGGAATGAGCTCTGGTGCAGGTATGGAGTTTTAAAAAAGCATCAAACAAAAGTATACAGTTTTTAAAAAAACGGCGAGTGCTTCCTCCGGCTTCCGCCTCAGAGGTAGTTTCCAGTAGTTACGCTTGTATTCAGCGCTGGCTTTTGTAGGCGGGAGTGGGAGTGGGCGTGGCCTGTCAGGGGGCGTGGCCTCGCGTCAAACGCGATGGAGGCCGTGAAGAAATGCTATCACTAAACAGCGCTAATATCCGCTGATAGTGATGTGCCTGCTTGGCGCTTTCAGGAGGAATGAGCTCTGGTGCAGGTATGGAGTTTTAAAAAAGCATCAAACAAAAGTATACAGTTTTAAAAAAAACGGCGAGTGCTTCCTCCGGCTTCCGCCTCAGAGGTAGTTTCCAGTAGTTACGCTTGTATTCAGCGCTGGCTTTTGTAGGCGGGAGTGGGAGTGGGCGTGGCCTGTCAGGGGGCGTGGCCTCGCGTCAAACGCGATGTCGGCCGTGAAGAAATGCTATCACTAAACAGCGCTAATATCCGCTGATAGTGATGTGCCTGCTTGGCGCTTTCAAGAGGAATGAGCTCTGGTGCAGGTATGGAGTTTTAAAAAAGCATCAAACAAAAGTATACAGTTTAAAAAAAAACGGCGAGTGCTTCCTCCGGCTTCCGCCTCAGAGGTGCATATACTCCTATGCACAGATGTATGTATATGGATTGGTACCTATACGCCTATGCTCAGATGTATGTATATGGATTGGAACCTATACGCCTATGTTCAGATGTATGTATGTATATGGATTGGTACCTATACGCCTATGCTCAGATGTATGTATATGGATTGGTACCTATACGCCTATGCTCAGATGTATGTATATGGATAGGTACCTATACGCCTATGCTCAGATGTATGTATATGGATTGGTACCTATACGCCTATGCTCAGATGTATGTATATGGATTGGTACCTATACGCCTATGCTCAGATGTATGTATATGGATAGGTACCTATACGCCTATGCTCAGATATATGGATTGGTACCTATACGCCCATGCTCAGATGTATGTAAGTGACTGAGCATTTCCAGTATCAGACCTGGAAACCCACCCCATTGGGAGATATCCAGGCATCCACAGGTGAAACCGTGAGTACATTTCTGGGAATGTGGAATAGCACTCACAGTACAGTCCCGCCTGCGTAATGCTAAAAAACACCAACGTTTTGCGGGTGTTCACAAACTTTCAAGGCAAACCACTCCTCGACCCCTCTACCCTCCCCATGTGCATGTTTTACCATTGCAGAGCTGTGTGCAGTGCCATCTTCTACATTCATTTACACCTGCTAGGTATCCTTTTGTGGAACCGAGAGCGCCTGGAAGGCTCAACGCCAGCAGCATGAGCAATGCACAAACTAGAACTTTTATTTTACATTTTCAATTCTTACCTTCAGATCTCCTGGTCAAGTGAAGTGAAATACAAAGGTACATTACAGAGACAAAGATGCAGGGCGGTATCTCAGCTGATGCAGTATTTAAAACTAAATGCTCTTGTCACCGATTGACAGAGTTATTGTCAGGGCTCGAATCAGGGTACCACGCGGGTGGACGGCGTCCCCCCACTAATTTTACTGGGTGGACGCCGTCCCCCCTGACAAACAGCTGGGCTTCACTCTTAAGCCTCTCTGGATCGAGATCGGAGCTCACGAGCACGCTGATCACGCGCTGACTTCTCAAATGCAATCGCATCTAAGGGGTGAGCGAGGGGAGGCAATGAGCCCGATGGGGCCAGCCACCTTTCGTGACGTCATTTCCTGTTGTGTCGTCACTTCCGGTGACAGTGTCCCCCACCTCTTTTTTTAGGTTTTGCCTGGCGAAAAGATGCGCTTCTGCGCATCTTTTTCGCGCAGGCGAAAACCTCTTGAGTTGTATACGGGAGACAGGAACGGCCTCCGTCTTTCATTGGCTAGCTCCATAAATGGAGGCTAGCCATTGGAAGACGGGCCTGTCCGTCAATGCCGGACCAGATTCGGGGGCGTTCCCGAGAATTTTTGGCTTTTGGCTACGTCACGCGACGTCAGCCAAAAGCCGGGAACGCCCCCGAATCTGTTTCGGCATTGCCGGCACCCGCCTTCCTGCTCCGGTGTCTCCCGCCGTCCGTGTCCTCTCCCGCCCCCCTCCCCCCGTCCCTCTCGATGAACAGCCGGCATTGCCGGCACCCGCCTTCCTGCTCCGGTGTCTCCCGCCGTCCGTGTCCTCTCCCGCCCCCCTCCCCCCGTCCCTCTCGATGAACAGACTGTTTTATACTGCACAAAAATACATGCGCAATAACAATTTTCTGTACGAGGACGGAGAGCGTCTGAATCAGCATTCAGTCAATGTTACATTTTCCACAGGTGCTTCTAAGCGCATTATTTCTACAAGCGTATAAACTCTTAACACCTGCTCGGCTCTGCGGGATAGTGTTACGCGCATTCAGGGTGCAAGTAAAGCTTGGCCACCAGTATTTCTAGGAACCCACACTTCAAAGTGTGGGACAAGGCAGGATGGAGTTTAACTGGTTGCTTTAAAGTGGGAAAACATGCACTTGAACATTACCACATAGCTCTGAATTATGCCCTAAACATTGGGCGGCTCCCAATTTTTCACGCATAACAATCCCTGTGAAGATAATTGGTTGCAGTCAGAATTCAACTTGCGCTGGTAACATTTTACTAGACCTTTGGCTATTGGGAGGAGTTTTATTTCCAGGTCTGCTTTCAAGGAACTCACACGCATCCACAAGCGCTGGCAATGAACAGACTGCCAAAAGCCGGGAACGCCCCCGAATCTGTTCCGGCATTGCCGGCACCCGCCTTCCTGCTCCGGTGTCTCCCGCCATCCGTGTCCTCTCCCGCCCCCCTCCCCCCGTCCCTCTCGATGAACAGCCGGCATTGCCGGTACCCGCCTTCCTGCTCCGGTGTCTCCCGCCATCCGTGTCCTCTCCCGCCCCCCCCTCCCTCCGTCCCTCTCGATGAACAGACTGTTTTATACTGCACAAAAATACATGCGCAATAACAATTTTCTGTACGAGGACGGAGAGCGTCTGAATCAGCATTCAGTCAATGTTACATTTTCCACAGGTGCTTCTAAGCGCATTATTTCTACAAGCGTATAAACTCTTAACACCTGCTCGGCTCTGCGGGATAGTGTTACGCGCATTCAGGGTGCAAGTAAAGCTTGGCCACCAGTATTTCTTGGAACCCACACTTCAAAGTGTGGGACAAGGCAGGATGGAGTTTAACTGGTTGCTTTAAAGTGGGAAAACATGCACTTGAATATTACCACATAGCTCTGAATTATGCCCTAAACATTGGGCGGCTCCCAATTTTTCACGCATAACAATCCCTGTGAAGATAATTGGTTGCAGTCAGAATTCAACTTGCGCTGGTAACATTTTACTAGACCTTGGTCTATTGGGAGGAGTTTTATTTCCAGGTCTGCTTTCAAGGAACTCACACGCATCCACAAGCGCTGGCAATGAACAGACTGTTTTATACTGCACAAAAATACATGCGCAATAACAATTTTATTTGACAGATGAGGAAATGGTCGCTTTTAAGTATGAAATTATTGGTTTCTAAGAGTATTCGTGCCCTTCTTCAACTGGTAGGCTAAGCATGGCATGAAGGTTACAGCTAGTCCATTATACTAGCAGGTTCAGAGTGCAGATTCAGAGTGCAGATTCAGAGTGCAGATTCAGAGTGCAGATTCAGAGTGCAGATTCAGAGTGCAGATTCAGTGGGTGACTCTGTGTGTGTGGGTGGCTTTGCGTGTGTGGCTCTGTGTGGGTGTAAAATGCAAGAGGTCATGCATTTGCGAGCGATTAAGCTATTGGCATTGTAAATGACAATGCCATTTATTTATGTTATTTATTAAAAATAATGTCAAGAGCAATGCCAATAGCTCTAACTTTAACAAAGGCAAAACCATTGCATTGTAAATGCTTGTTTTGTGTTGCGAGGGGCTGGATAATAAACTCAACATGGGGGCGAAGAGACCTTGCTTTGGCTCAAAAAACTGTGATTCTGGGCTTTCAGTAACTTTCAGCCATGCTGAACAGCATATTTGCTGCTAGACAACATGGCTAAAAGACATTCAAATGACAAGGCCAGTAGCTAGGGTATTGCCGAGAACTATTGGCTTTGCCAATGATGTTTTTTTTAACTTGCATTAGGGACCATGGTACCCTTGCCACTCCACCACCAATGGTTACTGATTTGCCCAAATACTCCCCTTTACTATACAGTTGTACCTGCAGCATGCATAGTTTTGTGTGTACTGTAACATGATATTTTTTTGTGTGTGTTCAATGTACATCCAGGAGGGCCAGATCCCCGCCAGGTTTTCAGGCTAACCGCTATGTTAACGAATTCAATGTAGATTTAATGAATGCAGATGTATGTTATGTGGTAATCCTGAAAGTATCCGGCCCTCCTGGAACCAAGTTGGGCACCCATGGTTTAAAGTATACATTAACAGGGGTCTGCCCACACTGGGTTGCACTTTGAGATGATATTTCAATGACACATTTTAAACAGGAATCGCGGTTTATTGCTGCCTGTTCAAACGTCTGCAGGAAGGATACAGGGGTAGTATTCTTAATGGAGGTACTTGCTGTATTACGCCATGATGTGCTATGTTCAGCTCTGCTGTGAAATGCTGTATTGAGCTATGGTGCATGTCATTTTCTATCATACTACGCTATGCTGTGCTATGTGACACAGTGCTACGCAGTATATATCAACACTACGGTGCTTTATGCTATGCTGTGCAGAGTTTTGTGAAGGTTTACAGTGTTGTACTGGGCTGTGCTATGTACTGTGATAGGTTATTCAATGTAATCCAGTAGAAGACTACGCCATGCTATCTAACACTACACTATACTGTATTATAATATGTTTCTTTAGGCTAGACTCTGCTGCATTATATTACACTATGCTGTGTTCTGTTGTGGTCTGTTTTTGCACTGTCATAATATAGGATTTGTAATGTGCCATTTATGACCGGAGACCAACTTTTTGATGTTATAGATACTCTGGAAACCTCAGTTTAACTCCTGAATTAATTGTTTTCTCCTATTGTAGCAGTTGTTTCTAACTTGCATTAGTGCTAAGAAGATTTTGCGAATGTTTTTTCCCCAAATAACTTTAAATAACACTACTTAGTGAACTAGTGCAAGATATAAGGTGCCCATCTTCTATCCCATAATGTTTTCAATTTTAAGTGTAATTTCAGAGCAAAAGAGACATGAATGGTGGATGCTCAAATATAAACTTGGACTACTCCTCTTCATATTAAGATCGGCTTTGAATATGCTTGTGTAACTCAATCATTGCCCTATTCGATAAGCTTTTGTATATTTGGTGTTTTTTTACCCCAAAATCTAAAAATATATTCGCACAGCACTGCCCTACTTCAGTGGGTCACATTTTATGTAGTTCAATGTATGTATTTTGATTTGCAGATTTGAAACTGCACCTGCAGAGTACGGATTATGGCAGCTTCCTAGCTAATGAGGCTTCTCCCCTAGCGGTCTCCGTTATTGATGACAAGCTGAAAGAGAAGATGGTGGTGGAGTTCCGGCACATGAGAAACCAGTCCTATGAGCCTCTGGCTAGCTTCATGGACTTTATCACGTAAGCATTGACAATGCAACCACTTTAGGGGAAAAGAACATTATGCAATTCTGTTGTCTGTGCTCCCAGATCTGTCCTGTGATCAAAACCACATTTGCTGCCCTACATTCAGTCAGTCAGTCAATAGTCTTTATTCGGTTTTCATTATTCGAGAAAAACCATAAAAGAACAAATTTAACGTAATTCCAGTTAAAATCATTTAAAAAAAAAAATACATTGTATAGTTAAAAAATGCGACAAGCATTAGTTAATTAAGATTAGGACGATGATTTACACAACATTTTAAAAGCAGGCAGTGGATTTAGCATATAGTTCATTTTCTAACATCAAAAGTGCTAGAAATGCTGGTCGACAGGATCCAGTTGTCTCAATACTGGAAGGATCCATCGTCTACATGGAGCATCGTAGAATTTACAGAATAGGGAGACGTGGATTGAAGATTGTGGCGAGTTGTTGTCACACGGACATGGTGGCAAATTCTTAGTCCAGTCGTTCTGCTTTGGAAACGAGACTATCCTGTGAAATACAGTTCGTCTGAGTTGCGTAAGCAAAAATTTCTCAAATTGGGTTAAGTTGTACTTCAGATATGGCTGAATCAAGAAGGTGGTTTGGATGGTCAGCAGATGTTGAACTAAAGGCTTTCCTATTTCTTGAACCAATCAAAGGGCGCCCAGATGAAGAAGAGAGATCCTTTTTAGCTCTTTTCTGGGTATTTCAGAGATAGTAGCTGGGTGAGTAAAATATCTCTGCTAGCCTAGATCATTAAAAAAGGACTTTACGTAAGCTAACCTTCTGGTCTTTTGACTGTTATCAAGTAGCATGCATTCCTCTATAAGGGAACGGGTTAACTCACTCTGTTCAGTGTTCCAGATACGCCGCCACAGCATTATGGGCTGGATCTTTATGATATCTGCTATGTGGTCCAGTCTTAGTTCTAGGTGGCAGCCATATGTCGTTGTGCTTTGGGGGACTAACAAAAGGTATCTAATAAAAGACTTCTCTACCTTCTGTAATGCTTCAGTATTTAAGTAGCCCCATAGCCCTGAACCATAACTGGCTACACTGGTGCATTTTGACTGATATATCTTCAACATCTCTTCGGGCGATCTCTTGCCTAGCTTTTGAGCAAAAGCCACCAGCGCTTTCGTAGTCCTTAAAAAAGATAATTTCCTAACTTGAATTGCCTTTACCCAGTTTATCTTATTGTCTATTAGGATCCCTAAATAAGGGTAAGAAGTTGTGGTCTCTAATCTAGAGTTGTTAACAAATATAGCTTTGCTTTTTGTTTTATTTGTTCCCGATCAATATGCATTGTGAATGCCTTTTTTATGTTAATTTTAAGATTCAGGGACTGCATAAATTTGCAGTAGGTGTTTAGCGAGCGTTGTAGCTGTACTGGAGTTCTGGCCAGAACAACGGCGTCATCGGCGGATAAAAGTGCCGGTATAGGACGACGCCGTATTGATGGTAAATCTGGGCTCTCGTTGATCATCTTGTGCTCTAACCCATTAGTATACAGTATGAATAGGAAGGGGGCCAGAACACACCCCTGCCTGACCCGCCTCTCTATACTGAATGGCTTGGTCAGCTCTCCCTCTACCCCATATCTTACCCTGGCAAATGCATCTGAGTAAAGCTCTCTTAGGAAATTCACCAACTGGGGATCTACCCCCATGTCTAAAATTATCGCCCACAACTTTGAATGACTAACACAGTCGAAGGCTGCAGTTAGGTCTACATAGACCATATGCAGGGCTCCTCCCTTCGCTGAAACATACTTCCCTATTAATAGGGCTAAGTTCAAAGTCTGGTCGACCGTACCCAGACCTTCTCGGAACCCATATTGTAAATCCGATAGTATCTTATTGTCAGAGACCCAGGTCTGGAGACGGTCTAAAAGGATTCGTCCAACGGTTTTACTGAGGGAATCCAAAAGTGATATGGGCCGATAGCAGGCCGGACTTTGGTGGTCGCCCTTTTTATGTTTTGGCTGGCGATGCGCTTTGCGCATGCGCCAAAAAACCTTTTGAGTTGTGTGTGTGGGTCGGGTATACGCCCCCTCCTCCAATTGGCTAGCTCCATAAATGGAGGCTAGCCATTGGGAAAGGGCTCCGTCCGTCAATCTCGGACCAGATTCGGGGGCGTTCCCGATATTTTTTGGCTTTTGGCGACGTCATGCTACGTCAGCCAAAAGCCCTCGGGAACGCCCCCGAATCTGGTCCGGCATTGAACCGGCACCCGCCTTCCTGCTTGCGTGAGTGCTTTTTGCCTGTTCCCAGTGGAGCCCTGTTCCTTGTGAGCATTTTGTTTTATAAATGTGTTTTCACGGTCAGCCCCCCTCCCCGTGTGCCCGTTCCCGCCCCCCCCTCCCCTTTCACTCTCCGTCTGCCTCGCTTTTGTGGACATGAAGAACCGCCCTCCGGTAGCACGTTTTTTTTTTTAGTTTGACCGAGCATCTCAGCCCCTTCCGGTACGGACGGAACACTTTATTTAGCACAGGAAGGGGCTCAATGCTTTCTTCCGTTGGTTCTAGGACGGGTGGGTATTATGTGAATAGTAGGTTTGAAAATGATTATGGTCGAGAAATTCGCGTTTTCATTGAGTTAGGGATGCCGCCATCATTGTGCGCGTCGCCCTCTCCAAGAATAGTTTATGGCTGGTGGAGCCTTTTAATCGTAGGCGCTGGAGACGGTAAATGCTGGCACGCATCTTGTGGTGAGTTAAACAGTAATTAAGTTTGCAGTTAGCTCCTGCGAGATGCCCTTAATAGTGGAGCTGTCAGGTCCCAATGTCCTCAGGATGGTACGATGCCAAAAAGGGTTCCACCTCTCGATAACCTCTGGGTCTGACAATAAACAGACTCACAGTGGTGATCAAGCGAGGGATAACAGGAACTGCAGGGCAGGAACGGGAGGGCGGAGAAGCTGAAATGAGAACAAGATTCAATAATCACAACCTGCCATGCATACCTGTATAACCTAACCTCTTGTAATTCTCTAGTCTATACCGTCCTGTAGCTAAACACTAGTTACCTGGAGGGTAGGAAAGGGTAGGCTTTGCCTGGCCATCAAAGTGTAGAATACAACAGCACAATCCTAAAATACAAGACAATGCGTATTAAATGAATGCACGGTAATACAGCAATATCATCCTATGGTATTATTCACATACCATCGTTGCTTAATGTAGGGGCTTCAACAGAGGGCAGAATGGAAAACAGCCAGCCAGGCGAAGCTCATTATACCCCTGTTGTGTAAAGAAAAGTAAAACAGTGATAATAGGATTTTGCTTCCTCAAGACCACAAAGAGAAAAGACTTCTGGGTTACGTCACCCGAAGCCTTAATGAGCAAAGTTGTTATACACTGCTGTTTAGGTCCTGAACCAGCGAGCATATATATATATATGTGAAATTGTCCAACCAAGTAATGCTGCCTTCCAGTTCGTTAAATAAATGTTCTTTCAATCACCCCAGCAGATACACAATCTCTGCCGATGGTGTCAACCAAAATAATAACACGAGAAGCTGCCACTGCCCGTGGTAACTCTACCAAATGTCAACAGTAATAGCGGCAGTCTGTAAACCTCCCTGCAACAAAAGATTACACACAGGAGCCTTACACAGTCAAGGGAAAAATCAGGAAGCAAGAACAACGGGTCCACAATCACGAAGCCACTGGAAAAAGGCTCCGTTACCCGCTAAGAGGAGAATTCCCCCGAGCGGAACCCGTTACTGCAGGACACAAGAAAGATACACGAAGGAAGGAAACAGTGGGAACTGAAAAGGATACGCAGCCACACTCCGGGAATTGGTATCCTACCGTGACAGCATTCCGGAACCAGAATAAACGGCAAGGCGATGCGGGATTCACTCCGTCTTGAGACTTCCGTGAATTGACGTCATAGCCAGACGCGTCGCTCTCCCCCGAGAATCATGGGAATTGTAGTCTTTTCCGGAAAACATGGCTCTATGCAGTGTTCACAGTATCCCACCGCCGTGGGTCGTAACTGTACATCCCTCCCCAGAAGAACACTGACAGAGACATGGCTTGTGGGGGAAACGTTTGTGAAACAGGCGAACATACTTGGGAGCATGAACACCTGATGCAGGCTCCCACGAATTCTCTTCATTTCCGTACCCCTTCCAAGCCACTAGATACCACAATCTGGTGCGATAGATCTTGGAATCCACAATACCCCTCACTTCATGCTCTTCCTCACCATTGACCTCAACAGGAGAAGGCCTGATCTTTTTACCTACACTCGTGGGTTTGACTAGTGATACATGAAATGCTGGATGTATTCGCAAGGATGAAGGTAAAGCCAATTTCACCACCACAGGATTCACCAGTTTAAGAACTTTGTAAGGACCTATGTATTTAGGATTGAATATACTGTACCTCCTGAATCGTATGTTCTTTGTGGATAACCATACATAGTCACCTTTTTTGTACACTGGACCAATCTGTCTGTGCTTGTCTACGTAGGTTTTATACTTTGCCTTGGCTTGTGCTAGGTGCCCCTTAACCTTCAGCCAGGTCTCCTGGAGATTCTGCACCCTTTCCTGAACCTCGGGGACAGGGGAAGCGGAAGCTGGGTGATGGAACGGAGTGAAATTAGGATGAAAGCCATATGTGCAGTAGAAAGGGGCATGTTTTGTGGACCCATGAACAGCGCTGTTATAAGCTATTTCAGCCAACCATAACCGACCCACCCAATCCTCATTAGTGACATCCACGTAGCATCTCAAATATTGTTTCAAGGTTTGATTTGCCCTTTCTGTCTGCCCATCTGTTTGAGGATGGAAACTCGTGGATGTACTGGATGTTATACCTAAAGCCTTACACCACGTTTTCCAGAATCTGGCCGTAAACTGACTGCCCCTGTCAGATATAATCACTCTGGGTAACCCATGCAACCTCACTATGTTTTGGAGGATTAGATGCGCCAACACACTAGCAGAAGGTACTTTCTTGCATGCAATAAAATGCGCCATTTTGGTCAGATAATCCACTACCACTAGGATGACGGTACACCCCTGATCTACTGGCATGCCTACCACAAAGTCCATTGAGATGCATTCCCATGGAACATCAGGCGTGGGGAGAGGCTGTAATAAACCTGACTGTTTTGTATGCAACGTTTTCATCTGGCTGCAAACCGGACACTCCGCCACCCAATTCGTCACGTCTTTTTTGATGTTTGGCCACCAGAATTGTCTTTGTATCCGCTCAAGTGTCTTGCTGTTGCCGTTATGTCCTGCACAAGGCGCATTGTGACACCACTGAAACACTTGCTTCCGTAGGGCCTGGATGGGTAATAGCAACTGTTTCTTTCGCATGGGGAGACCCTGCACCATTGTCCACTCTTTATGTGCTTGTAACCATTTCTTCCATTCCTCTCTCTGTACATTTCTAAGAACGCTGCGTAGAAACATCTGGGTACAAGTGACACCTATAACCTTCTCTGGGTTGATGATGGCCTCTTCCTTTCTGTCTGCAGGGTCCATTTTAGTGTACTGTCGTGATAATGCATCTGCCTTTCGGTTATCCTTTCCCGGCCTGTAGGTCACGATGAAATCGTATTCTGCGAAATGCATCATCCATCGCATCTGTCTAGGCGTTAAGTGGAGTGCTGCAGCCATGTACTGTAAATTGCGATGGTCCGTATAAACGGTTACAGCATGTCTAGCACCCATGAGATGATGCCTCCATTCCAGAAAAGCTGTTCTTATCGCCAGTAGTTCCTTCTCTGCTATTACATAGTTTCGTTCAGCCTGATTTAGCGTACGAGATAGATACCCCACTGGATGCAACTGGCCCGTGTCAGAATGGCGTTGCGATAACACCGCTCCTACAGCTACATCCGAAGCGTCAGCTTCCACTATAAAAGGCTTGCTAGGGTCTGCATGTATCAGTACAGGTGCCGAAACAAAGGCTTTCTTCAGCTCATCGAAACTTCGTTGGGCTTCTTCTGTCCAAACAAATGCCACCTTCTTCTTTAATAGTCTCGTCATAGGGCAGGCCATAGCAGAGAAGTTTTCGATAAACCTGCGATAGAAATTCGCAAACCCAATGAAGCACTGGATGTCTCTTACGGTTTTGGGTGTAGGCCACTCTTTTACTGCCAAAATCTTCCTTTCGGACATCTCCTGGCCCTGTGGTGTGAGCATGACCCCTAGAAATTCCACTGAGGTAGTGTTAAACTCACACTTACTGAGCTTACAGTATAGTCGATGCTCCAATAAAGTACGTAGTACTGCCTTCACATGACCCGTATGTTGTTTTGTGGTGGAGGAGTAAATCAAGATGTCGTCTATATATACAACGACGAAGCGATCCAAGTACTCCTTCAGAACGTCATCCAAAAAGAACTGGAAGGCTGCCGGAGCGTTACACAGCCCAAAGGGCATCACTAAATATTCGTATAGCCCAAAACGTGTCTTAATGGCTGTCTTCCACTCATCCCCGGTTCTCATTCGGACTAAGTGGTAAGCTCCCTTTAGGTCTAGCCGTGTGAATATCACTGCATCCTTCACCTGCTCTAGTAATACATTGATTAAAGGAAGAGGATATTTATTCTTCACCGTAATGGCGTTCAATGCTCTGTAGTCAGCACAGGCTCGAAGATCACCATTGGCCTTTGGGATGAAGAATAACGGAGAGGCGGCCGGGGACTTAGATTCCCTGATGAATCCGAGCTCTAACAGCTTATCCAAGTATGAACGGAGATGCAGAGTCTCTGGTTCCGTCAGAGCATACACTCGTCCTGCTGGTATTTTAGCCCCAGGAATTAAATCTATTTGGCAATCATACGGTCTGTGAGGTGGTAAAGTTTCCGCTTTTGTCTCACTAAATACCTCTGCCAAGTCTTGATATTCAGCCGGGAGTTCCACATCATGTTCAACTGCCGTGGCAATATGATGGATGCTAGCCAAACCTATAGCAGGACTTAGTGTTATCGGATAGCAATTCCTCTGGCAGAACTCCGATGAAAAATGTAGAACCTGATTTTCCCAATCTATTGCGGGATTGTGTTTCCTCAGCCAAGGGAGTCCAAGAATCACCCCATACTGCGGTGCGTGAATAATGTTGAAGAACAACCTCTCCTGATGTTCTACACCCATGGACATACAGAGTTCCTTGGTTTGTAACCGAATAGGTCCGGAATTCAACTTCCAACCATCTACCGCAAACACTGCTTCAGGGGTTTCCTTCTCTTGCAGTTCCAGACCTAGACTACTGGCTGTGGCCTGATCCATGAAACAACCAGTCGCCCCCGAGTCTAACATTGCTCTGATCCATATCCTTTCCTCCCGTATGTCCACACCTATATCCACATAGAAATGTATAGCTTCTTTTGTGCTGTTTCTATCCAAAGAAGGGATATACAACTTACTTGAAGGGCACCCTTCATTCCTCTTCAAGCCTTCTCGTTTCCCGCCTTCTGATCGGAAGACAGAACAGACACCTTCCGATTTTCATACCGGGTTTTTGTCCTCGTTGGGCATTCCCGTATGAAGTGCCCCTTCCTGCCACAATATAAACACAATCCCCTCTTTCTTCGATATTCTCTTTCCTCCGCCGTCAGAGGGGATCTAACTGCTCCTATTTCCATGGGCTCGGGTTTTGCTGCGGACGTTGCTTCTGTTGTTCTGGAGTGCTCATAACTGGACATGGTCTTGTCCTTTCGCCGAGTTTCTCCCCTTCGATCACTGAGGCGATGATCCAACCTCAACACCAAGCTAATCATATCCTCGCAATTACTGGGCTGGGGGTCTATTTGGGCCAGGACGTCTTTCATCTCGCCAGTCAATCCGTTGTAAAAGATGGCTAAGCGCTTATTTTCAGGCCAGTCAGTTTCAGCAATTAACCTCCTAAAGTCATTAAGGTATGTTATCAGATCCCTATTTCCTTGTCTTAACCCCAGCAGGTCCCTATCTGCAGACAAGGTGGCCGACCTACGGTTAAAGGTTTTCTCGAAATCTGACTTAAAAGCCTCCCAATCCCTTAACAAAGGATCGTCTCTCTTTACTAGTGGTACCGCCCATTGAGCCGCATCCCCACCCAAATAAGATATGAGAAAGGCCACCCTTGCATGGTTAGTGTTAAAGACCTTAGGTTTGCATGAAAAGTGTAGAAGGACTTGAGTGAGAAATACCTGCACTTTATCACTATCCCCATGGAATCGTTCTGGAGGGGCCAATGGTATCGGGGCGGGGACTTCCACTACCACGGAGGAAGCGGGCTGGGTGCCTGCATTGAAAGGGTTTCTACTCATTCTATCCACCTGTGCTTGCAATGTTGCAGTTTCAGTCCTGGAAGCCTGTAACTCAGCCTGCACCAGGGCCAAAGCTTCCATTATGTCTTCGAGGGTGGACATGATATCGTACTACCGGGAGGACTAAATTCTTGGGCCGTTTATTCTGTCAGGTCCCAATGTCCTCAGGATGGTACGATGCCAAAAAGGGTTCCACCTCTCGATAACCTCTGGGTCTGACAATAAACAGACTCACAGTGGTGATCAAGCGAGGGATAACAGGAACTGCAGGGCAGGAACGGGAGGGCGGAGAAGCTGAAATGAGAACAAGATTCAATAATCACAACCTGCCATGCATACCTGTATAACCTAACCTCTTGTAATTCTCTATTCTGTAGTAGGGGATCTCTGTGTATAGTCATAATCTAGTGAATAGTCCCGCCCATGTGCGCGGACCCCGGAGCAATCAAAAATAATCTCTTAAGCTGTCAAAACATGCAGACCTGCATAGACACTTAAGAGAGAATTTAAAGACAGATAATGCAGCCTATATCCACAGGCTACACTGTCCAATACTTCAACTGGAAATTCCACCAAAAACCACAACAGCACAGCCTGTCCAGGGTTTTCCACAGAGAAAAACCTTGCTTTGAACAGCAAAACCCTCTGGAATGATAGAGAGGAAGGAGTGGACAGACAAGCCCCATAGGCTGCCATTATGTGGCTCAAAACAGGATACTGTGCCTTTAAGAGAACTTCCCAGAAGCCTCACAGTATCCCAGAATGCAGTGCAGGTCCCTTTCACCTTCAGTTCTTTTTTCCGGCTCCTGCTAGCAGGACCCTGGAGCATTAGCTCTTCTTTTCTGAGCTTTTTCTTTACTATTTTTGTGATATTTTTGGATTTTTGTAGCTTCACTCGACGTCTTTGGCCTTTATCTGCATTCTGCTGTGGTTTTTTGGCAGAATTTCTGCAGTCTTTTTGTCTTTAGACTATTTCTAGTCTGACATGTGCTTTGTCTGCAGCTGAACTGAAGGCCAAAGCTGAAGCTCACAGGGTTTGTTCTCTGTGCTTGCCTGTGTCTTTGGACACCTGTCTTCTCTGTACCTTCTTTTCTAGGGGGCTTCGGCTTCCAGGTTTCAAACAGAGGAGTTTGAAGGCATCTTCAGCCTCTGGGTGAGGTGAGGGTAGGTCCTCTACCGAGTCCCATGCTGTAATCTCTGGGGTTATCCCCAGTAAGGGCACGTCTGAGCTATGACGCGGTTCCAGTCGGCACGTGGATTGCCTGGACGTCATGGAGTGCCTCGACGTCGACGTCATGAAGTGCCTCGACGTCGACGTCATGAAGTGCCTCGACGTCGACGTCATGGAGTGCCTCGACGTCGACGTCATGGAGTGCCTCGACGTCGACGTCATGGAGTGCCTCGACGTCGACGTCATGGAGTGCCTCGACGTCGACGTCATGGGGTGCCTCGACGTCGACGTCATGGGGTGCCTCGACGTCGACGTCATGGGGTGCCTCGACGTCGACGTCATGGGGTGCCTCGACGTCATGGATTACCTCGACGTCATGGAGTACCTCGACGTCGACGTCATGGAGTACCTCGACGTCGACGTCATGGAGTACCTCGACGTCGACGCCATGAAGTGCCTCGACGTCATGAGGTGCCTCGACGTCGTGAAGGGCCTCGAGCATGGAGTGTCTCGACGTCGACGTCATGGAGTGTCTCGACGTCGACGTCATGGAGTGTCTCGACGTCGACGTCATGGAGTGTCTCAACGTCGACGTCATGGAGTGTCTCGACGTCGACGTCATGGAGTGTCTCGACGTCGACGTCATGGAGTGTCTCTATGTCATGGAGTACCTCGACGTCATGGGGTTCCCCGACGTCATGGGGTGCCTCGACGTCATGGAGCAGTGTTGCTCGACGTCATGGAGCGGTGATGCTCGACGTCATGGAGCGGTGATGCTCGACGTCATGGGGCAGGGATGCTCGACGTCATGGGGCAGGGATGCTCGACGTCATGGGACAGTGAGGCTAGACGTCATGGAGCGGTGAGGCTCAACGTCATGGAGCAGTGATGCTCCTTTTGGGGCATTGGTCACTTGGGCTCTGCCCTCTTCCGTTGGGTCAGGACGTCACCGTTAGGGATGGCTCGGCGTCTCCTTGGTTGACACCTAGTGACATTTTGACGCCTGAGTGTTGGTTGTCATAGAGACAGTCACTGTCTTAGTGATGGTGACGTCGTAGTGAGGTCGTCGTCATGGGTTACAGCCGCAGAGTACTGCCGGCTCTTGACGCCTGGGTCTGGTTCCAGGCCTCGCTCCTTGGTGAGCCTCCCGTCGTAAGGGGACTTTGTGTTCCCTGCACCTTCCACTCACGACGCAGTGCAGTTGATCAGCGTCGAGGAACCCTTCTGATGGGGAGTTTGTGGTTACTCACCACGTGTACACGAGGGACGTTTGCCCTTTTGCTTAGTTTTGAGTGCTTGCATGCCTGCACGGCTGCTAGGTCGCCTCCTGCTCAACCACTACTGGTGAGACCACCGGGGATGTTTCAGAATCCCCTCGGTTCCCTCTTCCGTCCACCACCCCAGGGGCCTTTTGCCCCTCAGTCTGCGAACCTCCGTGCCTTGATGCCAGGGATGCGTCTGCCATGAGTACGGGGAGTCCCTCTCCGACTCTTTACTGGTTGGCGGGGCTTACCTTTCGTCCACTACCGCCTGGCAGGAGGTTCTGGCTCCGACCGTGCTCCTGACTTGGTCGCAGGGGTGGCGGCATGTAGGCCTCGCGCTGTGGCCCGCGGTTGTTGGACCGTTGTTGTGAGATCCCTCTGTGGGGGGGGTTTTCTTCACCGATTTGTGGTTCCTCTGCCGTGAGACAGGAGGGAAGCCTTACAAGAGGTGGTCTAATGGGCCTGATAGTTTCTGATCTAGGCATCGGTGTCGGAGCGAAGTTTTTCTCTCCTACCGACCCCCAGGTATTGTGGGTTTGTCCTACGTTGCCATACTTCTATTTGCCTGACGTCTCTGCAGCCTGCGGCTCAGCAGTGTGCTTCTACTCTCCCGTTCTTTGGGCGACCCTTGGGTGGCCATGAGAGTAGCGAGTGGCCCGCATGAAGTCTGAATCAGAGAATTTTGGACGGCTGTAGGTGTGGGGCATGGAGAACGGCCTGAGGCCTTCTGCCCTTTCTAGCGGCGTTTTTCCTCCCAGGACTTGCCGGTGGTCCCGGGCCGCCAGTTAATGCTTTACAAGTATATTGTGCGCATACGCGGGAGAGCTTGTGGCTCCTCGGCGAACAAAGGCCGGCTGGGTCTAAGTCAGTCTTCGGTTCATCGGCCCTCCTCCAGCACTTCCTCCGGTCGGCTCGCGGTTTCAGCGGTGCGAGCTCTAAGCAGAGGCCGTTATCCTGTCTAGGACAAGGGCGATAGAGGACGTACCTCTGTCTCAAAAGAGGAGAGGTCTGTACTCCCGGTTCTTCTGGTTCGTGAGAAGGACAGGAACGAGTTCCGGCCCATTCTGGATTTGCGACAAGCAAACAAGTGAATTCGCAGCAGAGGGGTTTCGCATGCTGTCGTTGCATCAGGTTTATGCTCTGCTGCAACAGGGAGATTGGCTTGGTGCCATAGATCTACGGGATGCATACTCCCATGTGCTCATTGCACACAGGAAGTTCCTGCGATTCCAGGTCTGCGCCCATCATTATCAGCACTCAGTACTGCTAGTCGGGCTGAAGTCTGCGCCCAGACTATTCTCGAAGTGCTGGCAGTGGTAGCTGCACGCCTGTGGGAAAACGAGGTGGCTTCTCTAACCGTGCCTGGACGATTGGTTGATCAGGGCCTCCTCCTTCTCGGAAGCTCAGGCGCACTTCAGGAGGACGTGCGTTCTCTGGAACGAGCTGGGGTTGCACATCAACATGTCCGAGTCTGTCCCCATTCCGGTCCAGTGCATACAGTACTTGAGAGCCTCCGTCAATACGCTGTCAGCAAGCGTGTCTCCTTCGGTGGAGAGTCGATTGTCTCCCCTTGGGAAGGCTCAGGCTCTTGTGACCGCCCCATCTACGGTAGTGGAGGCGGTGTCTTCTCTACTGGGGTCGGTGGCCTCTTGTATGTTCCTCACGCCACACGCACGGCTGCTCATGAGGCCTTTGCAGGAGTGCTTGGAGGATCAGTGGGATTAGAGGAAAGGATCCTTGGGCGACAAGATACGACTGTCTCTGCGTGCTCTTCAGTCTCTGAAGTGGTAGTGTTCAGCGGAGAATCTCCTAAGAGGGGTTCCCTTTCACAAGGACATTTCCACACAGACTGTCGTGACGGATGCGTCTCCCCACGGCTGGGGGGCGCTTTCCGGAGACTTGCAGATACAAGGAACGTGGTCCCCGATGGAGTCCACGTATCCCATCATTTTCTGGGAACTCAGAGCTGTTCCCTTGGCATTGAAGGCGTTTCTTCCGTCCTTCCAGTCCAACTCTCTGCTTGTACAGACGGACAATTTGACCACAATGTATTACCTCAACAAGCAGGGGGGTTCGAGATCGCGCACTCTGTCGCAGGAGGCGCGGGCGATCTGGCGACTGACTCTAACGGCTACCCATCTGCCGGGTGTGCAGAATGCTCGGGCAGACGTGCTGAGCAGACTGATTCAGGACAGCCTTGAGTGGGTCATAAACGACGAAGTACTAGGAGAAGTCTTCGGCGAATGCCGAGACTTCGCCTCCAGGTACTGCCTGTGGGGAAGCTGGGGAATGCGTTCTGGATTAACTGGTCGAACGGCTTTCTGTACGCTTTTCCACCCTTTCCCTTGATTCCGGCGGTGTTCATCAAGCTGTCCCAGTCCAGGGCGCGGATGATCCTGATTGTCCCGGAGTGGCCCAGACAGTGGTGGTTCACGGACCTGCTTCACCGGTCTCTCCGTCCTCTCATACGGAGGCCTTGCAGGCCGGACCTTCTCGCAAAGTTCAGGGGGGCAGACGTTGCACCCCAACCTCTCGTCTTTGAGTTTGGCTGCATGGCTCCTGAGATAGTGTGATATGGCCATTTGAATCTACCAGAAGTTTGTATGGACATACTGAAGGAGGCTAAGCATCCTTCCACTAGGGCTTCTTCTGCTTAATAGTGAAAGAAGTTTTTGCATCTGGTGCAAGTCCAGGGACCATGCCCTGTCGACGTGTAAGGAAGATGTCTTCCTTCTGTATCTTCTACGCCTGGCGCAGTCGGGCCTTAATGTCTACTCCATTACGGTTCATATTGCTGCGCTGACTGCCTACAGGAAATGCCCTTCAGACTTCCTTCTTCCAGATCCCTGTGATCAAAGATTTTTTGGAAGGCTGGAAGAAAGCATTCCCTCCTGTCTGGCTTCCTTCGCCTTCATGGGAATTGAATGTGGTGCTGTCCAGATTGATGTAGGAGCCTTTTGAACCTATTCATAGGGCTTCGTTGCAGCATCTGTCCTGGAAGGCGGCGTTCCTCGTGGCCATCACATCGGCCCGCAGGGGGAGTGGTATTCAGGCGTTGTGTTGCCAAGGACCTTATACTGTATTTCATGCTGCTGAGGTTGTTACACATACTCACCCTAAATGTCTTCCTAGGGTTCTTTCTGGTTTTCATGTCAATCAGACAATAACTTTGCCTGCGTTTGTTCAGAATCCGGCATCTCCAGCGGGAAGGTCCCTACATTCCCTGGATGTTAGGAGGGTGTTGGAATTTTAGCTGGCTAAAACCAGAGATATTCGTGGTTCAGATCAATTGTTTGACAATTATGAATCAGTCTGGACCGGTTTTGCTACCTCAAAAGAGTCCATCTCTAGGTGGATTGTGTCCTGTACACTATTGTGTTACCGACAGACTAATACGACCTTAGGAGGTAAACCGAAGGCTCATTCCACCAGGGGCATAGCTGCCGCGACTGCTTTGCTGCTTAATGTTCCGATTGCAGAAATCTGCATGGCCGCCACTTGGAAGACGGTCCTTACCTTGGCTTAGCATTACTGTCTGGACACTGATACCAGGGCAGATGCTCAGGTTGGGCAGGCTTCGCTGCGAAATTTGTTCGCACAATAGTGGTGTTATTTCTCATTTCTCCACCGCCGCTTTGGTGTGGGGATGGGCTTGCCATTCTATTCACTAGATTATGACTATACACAGAGATCCCCTACTACAGAAGGAGTAGTTTCTGTCCTGTAACTCCAGTTCTGTAGTAGGGGTATCTCTGTTATAGTCATAAGCGCCCGCCCTCCTCCCCGGTGGAGAGAGATATTCATGTAAGGAATGCTACAGGTCTGGCGTGTTACGCCTTCAAAAAGAACTGAAGGTGAAAGGGACCTGCACTGCATTCTGGGATACTGTGAGGCTTCTGGGAAGTTCTCTTAAAGGCACAGTATCCTGTTTTGAGCCACATAATGGCAGCCTATGGGGCTTGTCTGTCCACTCCTTCCTCTCTATCATTCCAGAGGGTTTTGCTGTTCAAAGCAAGGTTTTTCTCTGTGGAAAACCCTGGACAGGCTGTGCTGTTGTGGTTTTTGGTGGAATTTCCAGTTGAAGTATTGGACAGTGTAGCCTGTGGATATAGGCTGCATTATCTGTCTTTAAATTCTCTCTTAAGTGTCTATGCAGGTCTGCATGTTTTGACAGCTTAAGAGATTATTTTTGATTGCTCCGGGGTCCGCGCACATGGGCGGGACTATTCACTAGATTATGACTATAACAGAGATACCCCTACTACAGAACTGGAGTTACAGGACAGAAACTACTCCGTCTATACCGTCCTGTAGCTAAACACTAGTTACCTGGAGGGTAGGAAAGGGTAGGCTTTGCCTGGCCATCAAAGTGTAGAATACAACAGCACAATCCTAAAATACAAGACAATGCGTATTAAATGAATGCACGGTAATACAGCAATATCATCCTATGGTATTATTCACATACCATCGTTGCTTAATGTAGGTTCTTCAACAGAGGGCAGAATGGAAAACAGCCAGCCAGGCGAAGCTCATTATACCCCTGTTGTGTAAAGAAAAGTAAAACAGCGATAATAGGATTTTGCTTCCTCAAGACCACAAAGAGAAAAGACTTCTGGGTTACGTCACCCGAAGCCTTAATGAGCAAAGTTGTTATACACTGCTGTTTAGGTCCTGAACCAGCGAGCATATATATATATATGTGAAATTGTCCAACCAAGTAATGCTGCCTTCCAGTTCGTTAAATAGATGTTCTTTCAATCACCCCAGCAGATACACAATCTCTGCCGATGGTGTCAACCAAAATAATAACACGAGAAGCTGCCACTGCCCGTGGTAACTCTACCAAATGTCAACAGTAATAGCGGCAGTCTGTAAACCTCCCTGCAACAAAAGATTACACACAGGAGCCTTACACAGTCAAGGGAAAATCAGGAAGCAAGAACAACGGGTCCACAATCACGAAGCCACTGGAAAAAGGCTCCGTTACCCGCTAAGAGGAGAATTCCCCCGAGCGGAACCCGTTACTGCAGGACACAAGAAAGATACACAGTGGGAACTGAAAAGGATACGCAGCCACACTCCGGGAATTGGTATCCTACCGTGACAGCATTCCGGAACCAGAATAAACGGCAAGGCGATGCGGGATTCACTCCGTCTTGAGACTTCCGTGAATTGACGTCATAGCCAGACGCGTCGCTCTCCCCCGAGAATCATGGGAATTGTAGTCTTTTCCGGAAAACATTGCTCTATGCAGTGTTCACAGTATCCCACCGCCGTGGGTCGTAACAGGAGCACAGCTGCCCGCCCCGCGTGTGTGAGTGTGTGTTTGGGAGGTGCCGTTTCCCACAGCTCTGATCTAATTCAGACGAAACTGATTGCAATGTCCGTCTGTCTGTGTGCCTGCGGTGATCGGCTGTCTGCCTGCCTGCAGTGTCCGTGGTCCGTCTGTCTGTGTGTGTGCCTGCAGTGTCCGTCTGTGTGCGTGCAGTGTCAGCCTGTCTGTGTGTCTGCAGTGTCCGAGGTCCGTCTGTCTGTCTGTGTGCCTCCAGTGTCCGTCTATCTGTGTGCCTGCAGTCTCTGTCTGTCTGTGTGCCTGCAGTGTCTAAGGTCCGTCTTTCTGTGTGCGTGCTGCAATGTCAGCCTGTCTGTTCGTTCCCCCAGCAAAAAAAAGTGAGCACCTACTGTCAAGGCAACCACAGTGTTGTTGCGTGTTTATCTAGGTTCCTGATCAATACTGTGACCTTATGCCCCTATTCGGCTATAAATCCATTTATTCCCTATATTGGCATAACCGTTCAAGTGCGATTTTCTGAAAAGTCATCTCTGGCCTCACACGAACAGAGCCACATTCCAGCATAGTTCTCTCTGCCACTTCCTTTGCGACCAATTAGTGCAATGACAAAGCAGTAGTCACTATCTGATATTCCTAGATAACACTCCGAGTTCTTCAACAAGATAAAAACTCAGCAAACCTGGAAATCCCCGCTTGCTGTGTTTTGATTAGTAATGGAACTCTAATGAGCAACTGATAACTATCACTTCCGAGTGACATCTTTAATTGACGTCTTATGTCCAACAAACTTGCGTCAAACCCGGCACCTGTCAGGTATAAATATTACCAACGTTGCCATAAGCAATGAGAGCTACTGTTGCTGATGCCAGCTGCCTGCAAGACCCTGTGTTGGTAAATCTAGCACTCTGTCGCTGCAGCCTGCTGTCCCTGTGGTGGTGAAGCTACTGATACCATTATCGCTGCTAAAGCGCGAACTTTGGTGCAGTACGCTTAGGAGCTGAACAGCCGTCCTCTGCGAAGACATCCAGCAGATTCCAGCTGCCCGCGGACGCTGTCCCCCCTCCTTCCTCGACGCGCTGAAGAGACCCGCTGCCTTTCTCCTGCAGAGAAATCCAGCCCCGGCGTTTCCGGTCTACCCTTGCGGGTGACTGGGATATCGAGAGTGACCCTGAAGGAGATACCAATCCTCCATCATTCTATTCAGAGGTATGGTGTTGACTAAACCCTTAGACGAGAATTCTTGAAACAAACCTTGGCAAAACCAACTTAACTTAAAGCTACTTACTTACTCCCCTTCCACGTGTTAGGCTTAGGTCAGACACACTGGGGTAGGCTTAGTTAGAAGCACCAGTTGAGTATGTTAGCCTAATGTATATATGACTGTATATATGTTTTATTACTTTTAAACCACTGTATGGCTAAGAAACCATATCAATGCTTTTACAGTTTTATTTCGCAATACTTATCTTACTGTACGTACTTTTTATAATAACAATTCTTGCAATTGTGGCAATACATTTCTCTTGTACGAGAAGAAAGACTGTTCAATAAATGTTAACCCTTTATTGACAAACGCCCGTCTCTCTATTCTCTACATCTCGTGAAAGTAAACTGCACTAGACTGACTGAGTGAAATACATGTCTATTGTTTCACACGACCCTAGAGATTGACTCTTGATCTGAGGAGCAAAGTTGTCATGTTGCACGGTTGTTGGAAAGCTGAATCCCTTCTTGTCTGTGCCAAGGAAGCTGATCACTTCCTATGCAGAGAAGAAAGTTTCCAGTGACCTCTGAGCTAGTTGGTAACACAACCCAATTAAGTTTAGCATAGTCAGTGGAGGCCTGGAATATCCGCAGTTCCACGTCGATACTACTGTTTATGTTATTCCAATGCGCAGGGCCTAGTGGGAAACTAGGAACTACACTACATTGGTCTTGCCCCACGTTGGAAACATAATCTTCATCACTATACCCCAACCCGTTCCCTTCGCTCCTCTCACCACAATCACCTAGTAGTGCCTCGTACCAGAACAGTCACTTGGGGTGACAGGCGCTTTCTGGTTGCCGCCCCCAAACTCTGGAACACCCTTCCTCTACACATTAGGACCAGCCCTTCCCTGTTCATATTTCGCAAACAACTCAAGACTTGGTTATTCGACCAATAGCTCCACTTTTTGTTAGGTCTTCTAAAATACTGATCCATCCCTTACGCCAGCGCCGAGACGCCTACGGGTATTCGCCGCGCTTAATAAATGTTAAAATAATAATAATAATAATAATAAGTAGTGTAGTTCCTAGTTTCCCACTAGGCCCTGCGCATTGGAATAACATAAACAGTAGTATCGACGTGGAACTGCGGATATTCCAGGCCTCCACTGACTATGGTAAACTTAATTGGGTTGTGTTACCAACTAGCTCAGAGGTCACTGGAAACTTTCTTCTCTGCATAGGAAGTGATCAGCTTCCTTGGCACAGACAAGAAGGGATTCAGCTTTCCAACAACCGTGCAACATGACAACTTTGCTCCTCAGATCAAGAGTCAATCTCTAGGGTCGTGTGAAACAATAGACATGTATTTCACTCAGTCAGTCTAGTGCAGTTTACTTTCACGAGATGTAGAGAATAGAGAGACGGGCGTTTGTCAATAAAGGGTTAACATTTATTGAACAGTCTTTCTTCTCGTACAAGAGAAATGTATTGCCACAATTGCAAGAATTGTTATTATAAAAAGTACGTACAGTAAGATAAGTATTGCGAAATAGAACTGTTAAAGCATTGATATGGTTTCTTAGCCACACAATGGTTTAAAAGTAATAAAACATATATACAGTCATATATACATTAGGCTAACATACTCAACTGGTGCTTCTAACTAAGCCTACCCCAGTGTGTCTGACCTAAGCCTAACACGTGGAAGGGGAGTAAGTAAGTAGCTTTAAGTTAAGTTGGTTTTGCCAAGGTTTGTTTCAAGAATTCTCGTCTAAGGGTTTAGTCAACACCATACCTCTGAACAGAATGATGGAGGATTGGTATCTCCTTCAGGGTCACTCTCGATATCCCAGTCACCCGCAAGGGTAGACCGGAAACGCCAGGGCTGGATTTCTCTGCAGGAGAAAGGCAGCGGGTCTCTTCAGCGCGTCGAGGAAGGAGGGGGGACAGCGTCCGCGGGCAGCTGGAATCTGCTGGATGTCTTCGCAGAGGACGGCTGTTCAGCTCCTAAGCGTACTGCACCATAGTTCGCGCTTTAGCAGCGATAATGGTATCAGTAGCTTCACCACCATAGGGACAGCAGGCTGCAGCGACAGAGTGCTAGATTTACCAACACGGGGTCTTGCAGGCAGCTGGCATCAGCAACAGTAGCTCTCATTGCTTAAGGCAACGTTGGTAATATTTATACCTGACCGGTGCCGGGTTTGACGCAAGTTTGTTGGACATAAGACGTCAATTAAAGATGTCACTCGGAAGTGATAGTTATCAGTTGCTCATTAGAGTTCCATTACTAATCAAAACACAGCAAGCGGGGATTTCCAGGTTTGCTGAGTTTTTATCTTGTTGAAGAACTCGGAGTGTTATCTAGGAATATCAGATAGTGACTACTGCTCTGTCATTGCACTAATTGGTCGCAAAGGAAGTGGCAGAGAGAACTATGCTGGAATGTGGCTCTGTTCGTGTGAGGCCAGAGATGACTTTTCAGAAAATCGCACTTGAACGGTTATGCCAATATAGGGAATAAATGGATTTATAGCCGAATAGGGGCATAAGGTCACAGTATCGATCAGGAACCTAGATAAACACGCAACAGTGTCATGGAGCAGCCCCTCTCCTATCTGTTCCTTCCTTCAACAAATCTCGCACAGGGTGAAACGCCGAAGATGCGCCACTCCGTGCCAGCAGGAATAAGAAACAACTTTTGTGTCTAGGTTTACAATGTCAACCGGCCAGGATACGGTGCCTGTCTGTGTGCCTGTAGTGTCCATCTGTCTGTGTGCCTGTAGTGTCCGTCTGTCTGTGTGCCTGTAGTGTCCCACAGTCTGTGCGCCTGCAGTGTCCATCTGTCTGATTGCAGTGTCCGTCTATCTGTGTGCCTGCGGTGATCGGCTGTTTGCCTGCCTGCAGTGTCAGTCTGTCTGTGTGTGTGCCGGAAAGACCCCCCCCCCCCCCCCTCAAAGCAGGAGGTGGCGCAGCTGTGTGTGTGTGTTGTTAAAGTGTTTGAAGAATTGAAGGTGTGAGCTCTTGACGCTTCAGCTGAACACTGGTTTGGGGTGTAGTGTCTAAGTCCAGTGATGGCAGCGCCGAAATGTATTGTAAGCGCTACCTTAAAGCACATCATCTCCAGGGCAAAGGTCACTTGGCACTAGGGGGGCGGACGGGGAAAGCATCGGAGGGTAACTCGATGGGAACTCAGACGCACCCTTTTGTGGTCCGCTGGAGAAAGGGTGCTGCTTAAAAACAGCGCCTAGAGAACACCCAGTTCACATTACAGCACTATATCTTCCTCTCCCCAATGAAGCGAAGAGGCGCTCGTAGCTACTTAACTGTAAAATAAGGAGACTTCGGCGCTAACCCCTGCTCCCTCACTTGACCGAAAGCGTGTGATCTTGGGAAGAGTCCTTTGTCTTTCACCCAATTCCCTTCTTACCAAAATGCCGCCTGCTTCTAAATAGAGTGAACCCTGCTCTATAAAACACTCGCTGGAAAGCTTTGTGAGCTTACATAAATTATTTCACGTTCTGTTAAAAGTTTAATTCTGTCATGAAGTGCATTTGGGTGGACTTTTAAAATGTGACTGTCATAACACTAAACTTTAATTTGCGGTTTGAACTTGATCGGCAAAGATATGCAGAGGAGTGACGGGAGGCAGATTAGAAATTCATTAAAGATGAAATAAGTGTTTGCAATGAATGCTCAAAGGAAATTTTTTTGCATTATCATGCTTTAAATTTTCACAACAATTTGGACAGTTGACCCCTTGCTCAGAATAATGGGCATTAATCGCCTCTCTCTGATTTGCTCCACGGAAGGTCATCAAAAGAAACGGACTGTCAGGATAGTAACGTGGCAGCAGGCCGAGTTGCTTGTAATATGTTTTTACAGACCCATTTATAAACTCGATTTTACCGAGAAGAATATGGAGGTTCTTACTGTTTCGTACAACAACTGTGAAAGATGATTTTATCATAATTGACGATATAGATATTAAAGTCGAGAGGTCTTTTTCACAAATGACTGTGCGTTTAAAGGCTTTAATTCTGATGAGACGTACTCGATTTTGCAGAGTGCAGAGTGCAGAGTGTGTGGGTGCCTCTGTCTGTGTGGGTGGCTTTACATGTGTGGCTCTGTGTGGGTGTAAAATGCAATAGGTCATGCATTTGCGAGCGATTAAGCTATTGGCATTGTAAATAACAAGGCCATTTATTTATGATTTAAAAAAAAAAAAAAAAAAAAAAATGTCATGAGCAATGCCAATAGCTCTACCTTTAATATTGCCGAGACCATTATATTGTAAATGCTTTTTTACACTGTCACCCTGCCTCGGAGACACACATTTCTCAGTCAGTCCTTTCAACGCTCAGTTGGAAGTTGCCATAACCCATTTTTTAACTTTAGACACGCAAATATCCGGTTGTATATTATTAGATATGTTGAGTAGCCCATCGAGTCTGTTTGTGTTTTTCCTTTTGCTTTTCATGTTAAAAATGCGAACTCGAGCAGCGAAAAACCCAGAAAAAACGTGAGCAGGCGGACTACTCGCTTGTAAAAAGCTTTCTGAACTTCCTAGTCAACTGCTATTAAACGCTTAAAGTGTATACATGTTGTATGTGGTAGTTTTTAGGGTGTGCAGGCAAAAATGGGGGTAAAATTGGGGTCTGCAGTGCTACACGGTGAGCTCTCCTAGATATCAAGTGTGTATGTTACTGTTTTAAACACATTTTTGGTCTGGCAATAATTGTCAGTATGGAACTAATTAAGTTCTATCAAGCCCTGTGTGTGGTGAGGAGGGCCCCTCAGTGTTATACATGCTTTTACGGAGGTTTAGGGACCTTGTTGCTTCACTGCTGATTGGGCTCTGAGACGACCATCCTGCCTAGTTGCCTGTTGTGAATGGGTATAAACAATAAACGTCCGATTATGGTGCCGGTTGGACCTATCCCCCCTCAAGAACACAAAGAACCTACTGACATTTTCTACCTGAAATAGACCATCTAATTTGGAAAGACCACCCTGTGTCCTTCCTGATTTTATTTTCACCCAGTCACTAATCTCAAACTTATACTCCTTTCTCTCCATGCTCACATTTGTCCCCTTGCCTCCTACACCATTTCAACCTTTCAGCCATGCAGGGACCAATTTAGTACCAGGTAAGCATCACACATCTATTGAAATGGGGGTCGCAGTGTGTGGGAGGGCTCGCAGTGTGTAGGGCTTGCAGTGTGTGTGGGGGGGGTCGCAGTGTGTGTGGGGCTCTGTGTGGGTGTGTGTGGGGTGGCTTTGCGTGGGGGTGTGTGTGGGGGGCTCTGTGTGGGTGTGTGTGTGGGGCGCTCTGTGTGGGTGTGTGTGTGGGGGGGCTCTGTGTGGGTGTGTGTGGGGGGGGGCTCTGTGTGTGTGTGTGTGTGGGGGGGCTCTGTGTGTGTGTGGGGGGGCTCTCTGTGTGTGTGTGGGGGGCTCTCTGTGTGTGTGTGGGGGGGCTCTCTGGGTGTTTGTGGGTGTCATTTGCGAGAGATAAAGCTAGTTGCATTGTAAATGACAATGCCATTTATTTATGTTTTAAAAAAAAACATAAATAAAAATAATGTCAAGAGCAATGCCAATAGCTCTAACTTTAACAAAGGCAAAACCATTGCATTGTAAATGCTTGTTAAAAATTGGAACCAGAATGGACGTGGACCATGACCCCACTAATCCTATACTTATTGCTGCCTCCAATACCCTTGTTAAAAAAGGAGACCACAGGTCTAAATTATATTTAAAAAGGTCTGCCGGGACCCCATCCGGACCTGGAGCTTTGCCGGGTTTTGATGTTTTTAAGGGCACTGATGACTTCTTTATGTGCGATTTTTAACTGTAATGGGTAGTTGACTTGGTTCAAACACTCTGCTGGACCTAATGGGCTGTCATCATTGTACTTTTGAACCCCTGGCGGATGAAGACATTTGGGCACTACTGACGAGGATAGTAGAAGGGGCATTCCAGCCCTTACGATTCCGCCTATTAAGAGATGGTCCCAACGGTCCATCCAGTTTAATATTTTGACTCCAGAATTTGGCTTGAGAGCTGTGAATGGTAGGACACCCTCAGACCCCTCAGGTGCCCCCACTTTTAAAAGGGTAGACCATTCCTCACGGATAGACTACATTTTACTTTACTTAAAGCTCTGGAGGTATATGAGAGATATGGAGGTACTGCCAACTATAGATAGCGATCACAACCCGCTACCTTTAAGCTTAAAGTCTATGTGGGCATCCCCATTCGAAGTTCCCCTCTCACAATCCAGAACAACCTCAGATGTTCGTCCATCAAATGGGGGAAGGCGCCTTAATTGGTGCACGGTTGTCCTTGATGATGGGCTGGTGCAAAATTTGAGGGCCTTTATTGAAGGGGCAGTATCCAGGTTAGACACCTCCATCTTGGCCCCGCCTGAGGTTCTTTGCCTCTTTTGTAATACCATTGAAACCTTGGGAAGCCTACTTATAAAACCATGTAGGGACTCCCACGCCAGGGGGGCCCAGAAACCGAAATACAATTCGGGGTGGTTTTCCAAAAAGTGCCGGTCGTCAAAGACAGCCTTAGTGGAGGCAGTTAAGCAAAAAGACCATGCACTGATTCGGACCGCCAGGAAAAACTATAGGCTCACCATTAAGGAAGCTAGGAGGGCTTGGGATGATCAGTTTTGGTATGACCTAAAGGTTGCCAGCGAAAGGAGGGATACTGGAGGTTTCTGGAACTTGGTTAGAACCAGGAATAGGCCCGATTGTACCCTTATTACATGCAATATCACGGGGCAGGCATGGTTTGATCACTTCTCTCTTCTTTATTCCACCCATTCCGCCGAGGGGTTGGGGCAGACTACATCTCTTGCTTTGGGCCCCTTTGAGGCAAGTGATGCGTTACTTTTTACATCGAAGGAGGTGCAAGTCGTGATCAAATCTCTAGTGCCAAATAAAGCAGCAGGCCCTGATAGGCTACCAGGGGACATACTCCGTTTGTATCCTCAAGTTTGGGGCAAGATTATATCAACTTTACTCAATGCCATTATGCATGGTGCGGCGATCCCAGATTCATGGAAGGGGGCTGAGGTCGTCCCGATTTTTAAAAAGGGCTGTCGGGACGACCCAGCAAATTATTGCCCTATCAGTCTCTTAGACTCCACACAGAAGGTGGCCGGAAAGGCCGGGACGACCCAGCAAATTATTGCCCTATCAGTCTCTTAGACTCCACACAGAAGGTGGCCGGAAAGGTTGTCCTAGGGAGAGCGCTCCAGTGGGAGGCCGAGAATAAAATTCTTTCAGAATTTCAGGCAGGTTTTAGAGCTGGCACTGGGACCATCGAGCAGGTTTTTAGACTGATGCTCATTTATTAGAAGGTGGTAGTACTAGGCAAAGGCAGCCTTTGTTATGTTATGTTATGTTATGTTATACTGGATTTTATATAGCGTACGGCTACTCAAAAGAGTGTCCCGATGCTTTGAATTGCACACCAATCTCATAACATAACAAGAAAAAAACAAATAAAGGACAGAGAGAAAAAAACCAGAAAAGCCCAGGAAAAAACTAAGAAGTAAAAAGCCAGGTTTTGAGCCCCTTCCTAAAAGCCAACAGGTTTGGGGTGCTACGCAGGGCCACTGGCAGCTTATTCCACAGCTGGGGTGCCAATAATCTAAAAGAGCGGCCTCCAATGCGTGCCCTCTTAACACGAGGCACTGCAGCAAGAAACAAGGATTCTGACCTCAGCGACCTGGCTTGATGGTAGAAGGTCAGCCTCTTTTGGAGGTATTTCGCTCCGGAGGCGTGCAAAGCTTTATATGCCAGAGTCAGGGTCTTAAAAATTATCCGCTTCCTTTATCTCGCTTTTATCGATCTAAGGACTGCCTTTGATCTGGTGCCTCGGGACCGCTTGTGGGAGGTACTACTCGATCTGGGGATTCCTGCATACATTCTGTCCTTATTGGTGAAGTTGCACGATGGGAACTATGCGCAGGTGAGGTGGGGCACCCAGGGCCAGAAGACAGCCAAAATCCCAGTGGAAAGGGGCGTCCACCAGGGGTGCGTCCTTGCCCCCCCCTGTTCTCTTTATATGTGAACGGGGTGGTGGAGCATCTTTTAAAACAACCTTCTGACGCCCCCTCTATGGCGGGAAAGAAAATACCCACGCTCCTTTTCGCTAACGACACCCTGCGCATCTCAAAGTCCCCGATGGGCCTACAGAGCCTCTTGGACAATTTAATTTTTTTTTGTAATAGCAGGGGCCTCAAAATCAATACTGATAAAACTTAGTATCTAGTTTTGAACCCCCCCCCCCCCCCCCCCCCCCCCCAGGAAGCTTGGTCACCCTCCTTCTTTAAACCTTGTGCCCTTGGAAAGGGTAAGGCAATTTGACTATTTGGGTATTCGTTTATCTGACTCTATGCAGTGGGGCCCCCACCTCCAGAAAATGTTGCTGAGTCACAAAAGGATTGTGGGGGCATTGATCAAAGAGCAACGCTCATCCTCATTTAGGCCTTTAGCCCCAGTCATAGACATTTATAGAGCTAGGGGAGTTAGTGCAGCGCTTTATGGGGCTGAACTTTGGGGACTAGGTCCTACCGACCATCTCCTAAAATCTGAAAATGCATTTTTAAAGGACTTAATGTCACTTCCCCATAGCATGCCCTTGCTTCCCTTACTGTTGGATATGGGTTGTCGCTCGATTACAGACCAGGCTCAACTGCGCCCGCTTCTACTGTGGGCATGTTTATGGAGAACCCCCGAACATGCTAGTTACGCGGAGGGGCTATTGGAAATATTGTCAATGCCCGGCTGGTCAAAATTCGGGTGGCTTACCAAAGTAAAAACAATGTTTGACAGTCTGGGTCTTTGAGATGCTTGGGCATCTAGGAGTGCTCCCCCTAAATCCGTCCTCAAAACCATGTACTGGCAGTGGGTAGCTAACAAACTAAATTCAAATACTAAGCTTAGCAGGACATCCACTGAGTTCCCTATGATTAAGGACGTCCCCCTTTGTGAACCGTATATGGATCTGATTTCCAAACCCTTTGATCGAGCACTGTATTTCAAGTTTAGGGTAGGTTTGCTCCCTCTGAGAGATCTGTCTGCCCGCTGGAACATTCCAGCCCAAACTTCTCCATTCTGCATATTTTGTACTTCTAGAGTGGAGTCTGTCGCCCATTTTTTATTTGAATGACCGGCCTACAAAACTCCAAGGTCTTTGTGGTTAAAGCCCTTATGCAGGGAGCTGGGTACCAGACACCATACAGTTGCCCTGAGAATCCTGAGGTATGATGCCAGGCCCCTGTATGTTTGTGGTATGGCCAAATACCTTGGCTGGGCTTGGTAAATCGGATGCAAAAGGCTAAAACTCATTGTTTAATTGCGGTCATGTATCGGACCTTCTTATCTAATTTATTGGAAAGTGCATTATTTTTATTCGATTAGCAATTGGATTTTAACTAATATGGTTTTAATTGCTGTTTTATGTAATGCTTTTATGATATTTTTACTGTCGAAATAAAGCTGATTGACTGACTGACTGTCATCATCCTTTCTAAAAATGTTTGGAAAGTGTTCGACCAACTTGGCTGCATCTATCGCCACTTCCAACTTCGGGGAATCGTTTCCATCGCAAAGAAAGGGAGATTTAACTATCCTCCAAAAGGTGATATTATCTTTCAAGAAGTAACTCTCATGTAGTAGCTTCATTAAGTTGTCCTTAATCTGTGTTTTGCAGGTTTTTTTTTTTTTTTTTAAGGCTAGCTTAAACCTTTTCCTTAGTTCCACTATTTCGTTTCTACCCCTTGTTTCCCTTGTTAGAGCTATCTTTAATTTTGTATAGGCTTTTGTGCAATCTGTGTTAAACCAACCCTCCCTTACGGACCATTTTAATTTCTTTTTACATAGTAGTTCATCTCTTATGGTTTTAGTAATGGTTTCATAGTTGGACAATACCAGCTCGGGGTAGTAGACGGATCTAAACAAACAAGGACCATTGGGAGAGCTTTCTTTAATACGTTGGTCATTAATAGATTTATCAATCTTGCCCCATTTCAGTGAGAAACCGTTTAGTTTATCTAAGTGAAGAGATTGCTGGTCCAGAATTCTCCAATAAGCTTTCTCTGCCGTAGCAGAGGAACTGCTCATGGAGAACAGATTTAGAAAGTGGTCACTAACTGCATTCATTATTGTTTCAAACTTGCCTAATCTCGGTATGGAGGTTTTTGAGGTGAGTATAAAGTCAATTATGCTATTGGCACCCTTTCCATTAAAAGTTCTACAGAAAGGTACCGGTGGGTTGACTATTTCATTTGCAAAACCCAAATTTGTGGCTGCCATTATTTTGTTCATGTGGTCTCCACCAATCGTGTGTGAGAAGTGTGTCAGGTGTTCCCACCCTCATCCTCAATACCACATTTACTGGAGCCGCTTTCTTTGCACAGGGTCAAATTAAAGTTACCGCCCCATATTAAAGTTACCGATTCTTTAATATGTTTCTGGGGTAAGTCCTGAATTAGGAGAGAAATCTCATTTAAAACATTAGTTAATTCTGACGTGTTCAAATTATTGTAGAAGTTTATAATAACAGAGATAGTGGGAGTTTTGTGAGCTATCATTAAAATCTAATAATTGGTGCCTTAGTATTAAATCTTTTTTATTGAGAAAAACCATTGCGTCAAATACAGCAACCAGTGCTTGGAAAGGCATGGGCCGACCAATGACATTACACTCATGTAAGCAAGGCCGGAATGAGTTCCATTCGTAAAGTGTTAGACACAGCAAGCCGCCTACAACCCATCCGGGCCGGCCGCGGTTCAAAAGCTGAGAAACAGTCGCAAGCTGCGTTAGATTATGAAACCGGGAAAGAGAAAGAAAAAAAAACAACAATCCCCCCCCTCTTCCCCCCCACCCCCCTCCTTTTCCGCCGAGCAAAGAAACAAACAACAAACTACCACCACTCTAAAGGGTTTCATGGATGGCATCTCACCCTTGGACTTTTCGCTTGCGTGGCCGTGTTTTGGGATCTGCAAGTGGGGTATCTGCGAGGTGCAGCAATCGCAGGTAGCGGGGACAGCTCAGCTCCCTGAACTCTCCTGTAAGCAGGGTCAAGAACGACCGCCAGAGGTCTGCAAACTCCTCCCTCCTCCCCGCCTTTGTCAACGATAGTTTCTCCATCCCCAAAACCGTCCATAGCCTATGCAGCCAACCAAGTTGTAGGGGGGGTTGAGCGTCTCTCCAGTGAGCCACTATATTCTGGATTGCTGCCCCTAGTGCAATTGCTATAAGCCTTCCCCTCATGGATTTCAGGGGATACATCAATGTGTTAGGGAGGCCAAGCAACACGTAGGCAGGGAATCGGGGGAGCTGAGTGTCTAAGTGCATGTCTACCAAGTCTAGGATTGAATTCCAGTAAGGCTGGAGGCGATCGCAGCTCCATAGTAAATGCTCCAGCGTGCCAAGCTCTCGACAGCCTCTCCAGCAGCGATCGCTAATGCGGGGGTCCCAGCGGTGCAGGCGTTCAGGCTTGTGGTACCAGTAGGTAACCACTTTGGTCAGCGTTTCGGTAAGGCCCGTGTGGTAGGCTGAGTGTCTGGCTCTGAGGTATATGCCCTCCCACTTCTTGCGTGCGAGTTGTCTCCCTAGGTCCTTTTCCCATCTGGCCCTCCCTGCGTTGTATGTGTAGCGGTTGGTGAGAAGCAGGTGTTGGTACAGCTTTTTATCGGAGGTGTGCGTCAGCAGCCATTTTTCATACGGTGTGAGGAAGCGCTGCGCACCGGGTCTAATCGACGGGTGTGAGGCCCAGTGACGGACTTGCAGATAGGGCAAACGATGCGTCTCTGGTATGCCATAGTCCTCTCATCTTCTGGAAGGAGAGGATGCCGCTAAGGTCAAACATGTGCCCCAAATCCCTGCAGGGCATAGTCCTCCAAACCATGAAGGGTCGAGGCCGGGGGAAAAGTCGGTGTTGTCGAAGAGTAGCGTCATCGGAGAAGGGAAGGAGGTGAGGTTGTGCCGGACTGCTACCCTGTCCCATATGTCCAGGGCGGTACTCATGATCAGCAATGCGTAGAGATTGGGTGGTCTATGGCGGCGTGGTAAGAACGGGACACCCTGGAGTGGCCGGCCCGCAACCGCCTGGTCTTGGAAGAGCCAATGTTTGCTGGACTCTAGTTGGTGCCATTCTACCAGCGTGCGGAGCTGGGCCGCCTGAAAGTATAAAGTCAGGTCAGGTACCCCCACTCCGCCATACGCGGGAGGGAGTACAGCAATCGAATGCTTAAAGCGCGGGCGGCGACCATTCCAAATTAAGCGTGCCAGGTCTGACTGCGTCTTCTGGAGCCATCCCGCCGGGGGGCGTAGAGGGAGAGTTTGGAAGACATAGAGGATCTATGGCAACAGAGTCCTCTTAGCGGCCGCTATGCTGCCCAGCCAGGAGAGCGTGAGGTGCCTCCATCTCCTAAGTTCCTCGCTGAGACGCGAGCCAAGCCTGGCGTAGTTGGCGTCGGCGGTGGCTCGCACAGTCGGTGCCAGCAGGAACCCCAGATAGGGAATGGTAGAATCAGACCACTGCAAGTGGAACTCAGCCTTAGCTTCCACCAATACGTCCGGTGCCAGAGATATGTTCAGGGCCTCCGATTTCTCCACGTTGACCTTAAAGCCCGAGGCCAGCGCAAAAGTGTGAAGCTCAATAAAAAGTGGTCGGAGGGAGCGCATCCGCTCCATCAGTGAGAGTAAAATGTCGTCTGCGTATAGACTGACCTTATGCGTATCCCCGCCGAACGGGATGCCTTTAATGAGATTGTGTCGCCTGATTCGCTGTGCTAACGGCTCCATGTACAGTGCATATAGGAGGGGGGAGAGCGGATAACCCTGCCTGGTCCCCCTACCAATCGGGAACCGTGGGGAGGTGTGACTATTAACTCTGACCGTCGCGGTCGGCTGTCGATAGCAGTTAAAAATACGATTGCGGAGAGTCTCTCCCATGCCAAACTGCTGCAGTGCCAGGTCCAAGTAGGGCCAGTGCACTCGATCGAATGCTTTCTCAGCGTCAATGGTGAGAAGCATACATCCCGGCCACGTCCGTGAGCCAGCCTCGATTAGGTGGAGGACTCGCCTAGTGTTGTCGCTAGTCTGCCGTTGCGGGATAAAGCCCGCCTGATCGGGTTCCACCAACTGCTGCATATATGGAGCTAACATACTCGCGATAATACCTGTGTAGAGTTTAAGGTCCATGTTTAACAAGGATATCGGCCTGTATGAGCTGCACCGGGTGGGGTCCCGGCCAGCCTTGGGTATCACCGATATCGCTGCCTCTAGCAGATCCGGGGGAATGGCACCTGGTTGATCGAAGGTGACTTCTCCAGTTTGAGCCGGGATATTGCCGAGATCACCTCCTCCAGACCTATGGGCCGATCGAGGAACTCCGCTTGCGCCTCACTCAGAGACGGGAGGGCAGCCCCCTGCAGATAGTCGCGTCTTGCTTGCAAATAGTCGGTCTGCAGCATATAGTTCAGCATAGAAGTCTCCGAAAGTCGCGCCGATGGCCGCGTACTCGGTGACAGGGGCACCATGACTAGGCTGGAGGGTCCGAACGTGCTGTTTCTGACTCTGCTCCCTCAGTTTGCTTGCCAGCAGTTTCCTGCAGCGGTCCCCTCCGGTGTAATACGCGTGACTTAAGCGCAGTGCGGTGTATTCGGCCACATCCCGGTCCAGGGCTGCTAACATCTTCCGTTCCGCACATAGCTGACGCCACTCTCGGGATGCCCCAGTGCTCTGATGCATCTGTTCCAGCTCTGCCACACATTGGGCGATTTCGGCCCTCTTTAGTGCACGTTCACTATTATTTGCCGTGGTTAGTGAGATGAGCTCCCCCCGGAGGACCGCTTTGAGCGCCGCCCACTGGGTGGCTTTGGTAGTGTCGCCATTAGCATTGTAGGTGAGGAATCGGCTGAGGGCAGCTTTGATCTGCTCCACTGTGGCTGGGCTCTGTAGTAAGCTGTCCCGTAAGCGCCAATGCCGCTGTGGGCCAGGTGTGGCTGGGACCAGAAAGGACGCCACCACTGGGGAGTGATCTGACAGAGAGGCTGGAAGGATCTCGACGTCCTGTGCGCGAGTCAGCAGTTGGGAGGAGCACAGAAAGTAGTCCAGTCTGGCGTAGGATTTATGGGCCGCTGAGTAGTGAGTGTATGCCGTGGCTTGTGGATGAGTGTGCCTCCATAGGTCGACCAGACCTAGATCTGCAAGGTGAGTGGGACCTTCCTTGGACAGTGCCCCCACTTGGCCAAATCATTGGCCAGAGCGGTCCGCTGTATTATGAAATACTAAGTTAAGGTCGCCCCCCAGCAGTAATTGTGGATGCGTGTTGGCCGTGGCTGCCTCCAGGGCTGGATGTAAGAATTTGGGTGCGTATATGGAGCCAATCAATAGTGTCTGCCCCGCCACGAGAAAGCGGTGAACCAGCAACCTGCCTTGGATCTCTGCTTCCCTCTGTAGGACTCGCCCCCCCAAAGGATTTGGACACCAGGATCGCCACCCTGGCCACCTTCTTGTTCGCGGAGGAGAAAAATTGCAAGGGGAAGGATCGGGATTTAAGTCTATGGTGATCTTTGGGCAGCAGGTGTGTCTCCTGTAGGAGGCAGACATCAGCCTTTGAGTGTTCTAGGAGAGAGAGGATCGCCCTACGCTTGATCGTGTTATTAAGCCCTCTCACATTAAGTGAGAGCACAGTCAAAGGGCGTGTCATCCTAAGTGGTCGGCCGGGCCGGCAGCGCGCTGCAATCGGTCTGTGGTGGTGAAAAAGAAAAGATAACCCCTCTCAGCACTAGTGGACAAGGAGGACCCCCCACCCGCCCTTCTCAGCCTCCCACTTCCCCCAACCTCCCCAACTCTACCCCCTCTCAACTTCCCCGCCCTCCTCCCCCAACCCCAACTGTGAACAACCATCTGACGAATATTGTCCCAGGCCTGCAGGCAGTTCGGTCAGTCCTGTGGAGAAGTACATAGTTAAGGGGAAAATGTGGCAGTTGCGGCCCAGCGGCCTCCCGCCCCGACCCCCTCCACGGTAGTGCGACATTGTAGAAAGGCACCCCTGTGAAAGCGTCTCATTCTTCACTAGTAGTGTCCTTGGCCACCTCTTGAAGAGCTGCCTCGTGTTCTTGTGCCACAGTCGCTGGGTCCGGCTTAAGGCTCTTCCTAGCTGCTCTCCTGTGCCTCACCCTCTCCCAGCCACCCCGGGATGGCTGTGAAAAAGCCAGGTTGGACGCATGAGCGTCTGGCTCATCTCCGGACGTGTCTTGGTCGTGGGGGATGCCAAGGAGGTCGCAGGTCTCCTGTAGAGATCGGAGTTGGTGTAGGGCCCCGTTCCACTTAAAGATCCTAACCGGGTGGCCCCAGGAATATGGGACCCCTTTGTCGCGTAGGAACGCCGTGGCCACCTTGAAAGACTGGCGCTTCTGCAGGGTGATCGCTGAGAGGTCCTGGAAGAGTTCCACCGCTTGGCCTTGATACTGAAGCGGTTGTTTGCGGCGAGCTGCCTGGAGGATCCGTTCTTTAAGAGGGTAATCCGGGAGGAAGGCTAGTATATCCGGAGGTGGCGCTGGCGCCCGCCGTGCTAGGCCCACCCTGTGGGCTCTGTCGATGCGGATCTCAAAGTCGCCGGGCTCCCCTAATATGTCTCTGAAAAGGCCTTGTAGATAGGCTGTAACGTCCCCCTCTTCTGATTTGGAAGGCACATTCCGGACGCGGATGTTGCGCCTCGAGCGGTTCTCCAGGTCCTCCGTGTGCGCCTGCAGATCCATTTGCTGCTCGTGGAGCCTGACAATTTCCTGCTGTAGAACATGCACTTCCTCGCTCCTAGCTAGCCCTGTGTTTTCAACCTCCGCAACTCGCTCCCCTATGTCGTCTGTGTCCCGGCGAAGCTCCTTGTAGCCCCCCGCCATCTCCTACTTAAGAGTCTGGATGTCCTCCTTGAGGGAGGCGAAGAGGTCGCTGGGGCCTCACCCTCGTCCCGGGCCTGGATTTTAGGGAGAGAGGATGGCGATGGTTTGTCAGGACTCTTGTCCCCCTTGGTTATGTTATTCGCCAGCATTTCGGGGATGGTGCGGCCCCCCCTACAATTCGATGAGGCCATGGCTGGGGTGGCCGCGCTGCACCAAGAACTCCGTCCCCCGTGCGCTCGGATCGGCCCCCCGAGTCTCCTCCTCGGAACTCCGTGGGGCTCTGTGCTTGCCTCTCGCTGCCGCTGACCTTCACCCGATGGGGGCCTCCTGGGAGCGCGACTGCCAGCAGGCCCCGACGCCCCACCGGCCTGCTCTCTGCCTCCACTTGTGTATGCCCCTGCCGGGACCGGTGCTGTGGCCGGAGCTAACGCCGTAATCGCCGCTAGGGGCCCACGCGGCCCAGCTCCTGGCTCGCTATATGTGGAGGTTCAGCACCGCTAGGCCTCCAAGATGCGCCAGGCACCGGGGGCCAGTTGTCTGCCCCCCGAAGGGGCCTGAATGCTTCCTAACCCGGTATGTCGTGTCTGCTGGGCCTTCACAGGGACCCAGCGTATGGTCGCCAAGGCCTGGCCGCTATGAGGCCTCTGATATGCGGCAGCGCCTGGGCCCACTCGCGCCTCATGGCCCCACAGCTGCCGAGCCTCCGCCGCCCTGCTTGGCTGTGGATCCCGCCGGGGGCTCGGTTCTCTGCCCCCCCCGAGTCACTGGTGTGGGGTGCCACCCCGCCTGCTCCTCACCTCTGGTCCCGCTCTGGGGGGGGGGTGTGCGCTGCCGCCGTCCTCCTAGGCCCAAGCCGGGGCCCCGAGCAGCGCCTCCTGTCTGCACTGCAATGCGTCTGTGCAGGGATCGCTTTCAGCTGAGCAGTGGCGGGATCCCGGCGTCTTGCCCCTTGGTCATGCACCCACGGAGGGGGCGATCTGATCCTGTCGCTACGCCGACGTCTAGGTGCCTCTCTGTCCGCTCCTCCCTGCTGGTCTCGCTCCCGGGGGGCGCTCCGCCGCCGGTCGCCTAGGCCCAAGCCGGGGCCTGAAGTAGCGCCTCTCGCCTGTTCCGCGGCGACTCGGGCGGGGATCGCCCGCAGGTGAGTAGCGGCGGGCCTCCGGCGTCTCACCCCGCAATCTCGCACCCGCGGAGGGGCCAGTCGAGACTCTGTCGCCGCTGGTGTCTATCCCGGAGGGACTCTGCTCGCCGACCGCCCACGGCCGTGGGCCGCTCCAGAACCTCCCGCCGCCGGGAGCCGTGCACCAGGCTTTCCTCAAACCGCCCTAGGAACAGGCAAGCGCGGTCTCGGCCAGGCCCGGGCAGATGCCCCACGGGTCTCCGACAAATATTGCTGCTCACAGGGGGCCAAGAAGCACATTATTTGCGATTACGGGGGTTCGGGACGGGAGCCACTGCAGGACATGTCCGTTCAAGCTGCCATCTTGGCCACGCCCCTCTGGTGCCTAGCTTTAGAACTTCGAATTTGTCAGCGGGGAGGGTATTAGATATAAATATTATCAGGCCCCCCCTAAGCTCTTCCAGATACTGATGGAATGGCTTTTGAAAAATACGTTTTGTAACCCAGCAAATGAGCTGGGTTACATAGCCACATTTCCTGTAGAGCAATAATATTATGTGATGTTGCTTCTGTTCTCGTCGATGTTCGTAAGCTTATTCTGGAGTCCAGCTACATTCCAAAAGATGATGTCTGTTATTGAATTCCTTTTATCAGGTTCAAATGGTAATTTGGAATTCATTGGGGAAGGTACTATCTTAGGTGTACTGATTTTATGAATTTGTTCAGTCTCTCCCTCCCCTGGTGTGCCAACCCTTTATCCAACAATCCTAGGACTTCTTGAGTCTGACATACTTGATAATGGGCCCTTGGAAGTATTTAGTGAGTCTCTTGCGTTTAATATGCGTGGAGTCATGGGCAGTACATTGGTGAGTCAATCTACCCCATCCAAACTAGTAAGGGCAGCAAATCTATTTGCGGTCTGGGTGTTGAAGATTGAGCCCCCCAGGGTGTTGTGATGTGGGTTGCTTGATAAGAATTGCTGGGGTAGTAGTGACCTAGGATAAAAATAACTCGGGTCATGTATCCTGATCCCCTCCCCTCCACTCTCGTGGTACCAGTCGTTAAGGTACGAGATGACCCTGGGGTCCATGAAATTGATAATTATTGCATCGCCCTGCGTGTCTTTGGGCCTCTGTCCTACCCAACCAAGCCTTCTCACGTTTAAAATTTCCCCATTAAGGTTGGGAGGTAAGGGTCTGTTGTTCCCTAACCAATATATTCCTTTGTTTTTGAGTCTGACTGACCTGGAGCTATATTCTCAGTTCTTGAACTATGAATAGTCGGGGGATGCCGAGAAGTGTTGGGTAATTTAGCCTGCCTCCCCTTATGACTGATTTCCCCCCCCCCCCCTCTTTCTCTTTAGTGTGGGCCTTTTAGATAGTAGTGGGGTTGAGGGTTGTTCTTTGGGTTAGACATTAAAAGGTTCAGTATCAGAGATTTTTCGGGGATTATTTCTGGGTCAAGATCTGTACTAGAATCCCTGTTGCTATGGGATCTACTAGGCTCAGATATTGTTGAAGCATCAAGGAGTAGAGAAGGGACGCCAATGTCGCTATTTATAGATTTTTCCTTTCCATTGGTCGAATTAGGAGTGGTGGCTTGTGGAGAAGCCCTAGCGAGAAGCGTCTATTCTGTAGTTCTGTAGAAAGACGGAGCTCAGCGTTGGCAATCTCTTGTTCCAGCGCTGAGGCCGCCTTGTAATATACTGATCGATGGTTCTCCTCAATGACCCTCCCACTAGGGATTTCCTTCCCTTAGCACCCCTTGGGGACATGATCGAAAACCCTCCGGTACTAGCTTGCGTTGTAAACTCTGGCACAATGGTATTACAAGCAACCAGGAGCAATGTGGCAGTGAATCAGTAAATATTAGTACCGAAGTTCAATGTACCTTTTTTTTGCGGAGACTCTGATATTCTGGGCCCAGGGTGAAAGAGACCGGGCCCGGTCTGGACTCCTCTGGCCTTTGAGGGCCACAAAGGGCCCGCCCTTTGCCCGGGCTTAGCCCGCGCGCGTCCCGTGACGCAGGGCAGGCACAGGAGTTATAAGCGTCTCCGGGCGCGGAAGTGTGTCGGGTGGGCGGTGCAGTCCCGCCAGGAATTCTGGGCAGTGTAGTCCCCCCGCACTGCGGCCGCTGAAATGGTGGTTAGCGAGGGACGGCGGGGGGGACAGGCAGGTGTTGGCGTGGTCTCAGCGCGAAGTCAGGTCAGTGGCAGAAGTGTTCCTCTCAAGTTAAAATCACGGGCAGGTAGGCACCAAACCTTTAGTAGAGTCTCCCTTACATTCATAGAGTTGTGTTCTTGTATTCTCTGCTGTTTCATTCAATTAATTGGTATTTGACACTGATGTAACAACAAAACCAGTCTATCCCAAAGCAGTATTCCTGGATATTTCAAGATACCTGACTAATCTAAATCAAGGAGAACAACCAGCTTTCTGTGAGTAATGTGCGGTTTCAGTGCAGTACTAGTTATCCAATGCTGTGGCTTCTACACTAAACCCAATTAAGGTAACCTGAGGAAACTGAACCCTGCCCATGCCTTCCCCTTTCACTCCATCCCCTGCTTCTGTGTCATCAGTGCTCTGGTTTGGGGTGATTGTAGCCAGTCATCCCTACCCTGGGCCAGCTAGTGTGATCCTTTAGGTCATTGAGATGTGTCCATATCCCCAGTATCTGGCTTCTCCCCGAGGCTAGATTTATTTATTTAATTTGGAAAGTTTTATATAGGGCTGGCTAGACCCGGAGGTATCAGAGCGCTTTACATGAGAAAGCACATTGTTTCAGAACACTGTTACATAGTTACACCAGTTAGTTACCAGTATATGCTTAGGAGAAAAAAACTTGAGCTTACACGATAATATAATATAGGGCTCTGCATGAGGCAATACCATGTGACCTCCATTTCCTATCATTACTTTGTATGAAGCTTCTTCACTACCATATAAGTACTGAGATTGAAACCGTGGTAAATAAATAATCTAACCCCTGTACTCGCCTATCTAAAGTACTGTATAATTAGGTGGGGAAAGTGACTCACTTCACCCTTTTGAGGCTTCCATAGTATCCTCGCCTGATGGGGGTAATGTGAACACCAGTATGTGGCAAGAACTGCAGACTCACGGTGGCACAGAGACAATGAGCGGTCCTTTTGGTAATTATTGCGTATTTATGCTGGACCTCAGTGTTTTGGTACTGCTGGGCAGTTTATCGAAAAGCCGTCAACCTCGCATTTAGTTACTGATTGTTGGTTTAGCATGGTTGAGTAGTGAAGTCTTACTGTTGGAGAGTGATGTATGTTAAGTTACTCTTATTCCGTTTAACAATATCACACAATTGGTAAAGTACAAAGTCTATTCTATATCTTTGTAAGAAAAGGAGAATGATTAATCTTCAGATGTAGAGTCAAGTGTACAGTAAAATATGATGGTTTATAAACTGTATCATCTCCACTGTAATCTGGGATTCAGACGTCGTCCAACATGCTGCTTGCCCTTAGAGTAAAGGTGTAAGATGGGGTCAACAGCACCACAAAGCTGGCCATCCTCCAAGTGGTGACATGGGTTGCTGGGTTGATGCATGGCAGTAAAAAGTCAAACTGGAAATCTTTCACAATTGATAAATTTAGAAATCATTTCTCCCACCCCTCGTGCACAAGCACCAATATCCATGAGGAGATAGATCTCCTTCACAAAAATATCAAAAATGCTCTTGAACATTGTTCGACCACTCAATCTCGTCATGCACCAGGCAACAAAAAATCAGAGAGATGGTACGGACCTGAACTTAAGCTTCTAAAAAGAAATTGTACTTCCTCTGAGCATAAATGGAGATTATCCAAAACTGATGAGACCAAAGATAACTTCAGGAAAGCTCAAACACTCTATCACAGGGCAATCAGAAAGGCGAAAAAGGAATACTTCACACGTAGAATATCTGAGAATAAAAATTCCTCAAAAGAACTTTTTAAAATCGTCAAAGAATTGTGCAACCCAACTAATCTTTCCCTACATCTTACCCCCTCACAGGAAAATTGTAATAAGCTCAATGACTTTTTCTGCGAAAAAATTGATACCATCTACGCCTCCTTTCCAAATCACCTGACCGAAATCCATGAACAGGATGTACCAACCGTTGCACACACCAGTTGCCATGGTTTCGGCCCGTTCTCAGAAGAGGAGGTAGAAAAGGTTATGCTTGAGGTCAAGTCGGGTTCTCCACTTGACCCTTGTCCACATCACATTTTTTCCCAATTAACTCCTGTAATATGTCCAGCAGTTACCAGAGCACTCAATCTCTCCCTTAGTTCTGCTGAATTTCCAGATTCATGGAAACAGGCCCTAGTCACCCCTTTAGTAAAGAAGGCTGGAGCAGACGTAAACAATCCGGCCAATTACAGACCAATATCCCAGCTACCTTACTTATCAAAGGTTCTGGAAAAGTTAGTCAACAGAAGTCTGTCCACATTTCTTGAAGCAAATGGCCTGCTGGATGATTCACAGACAGGGTTCCGGACAAACAACAGCACCGAAACTACACTCTTAGCGGTGACAGACAGTATCAGAACCAGGGTAGATCAGGGTAGAACAGTCGCACTGATACTTCTTGATCTATCAGCGGCTTTTGATACTGTACCCCACAACCAACTGTTGAACATCCTGGCAGAGAAAGGAATACTGGGCAAAGCATTGGGATGGCTACAATCGTTCCTAGCGGATCGAACCCAATCAGTACGTTTGGGTGACTACACATCCCCTCCACGACTCATAAAATATGGAGTTCCCCAGGGGGCGTCATTGAGCCCAACTTTGTTTAATGTATTCGTCTCCTCGCTGGCAAACATTGGCAAAAAGTGGGGCGTAGAAATGTGCTCCTATGCTGATGACACTCAGCTGATGGTCACCATTGATGGAAATGATGACTCCAAAACTAGACTGACGAACTGTTTGACCGAATTAGCAACTTGGATGCAGGACCACTGTCTTAGACTAAACGCCGACAAATCCGAAATCTTACTGTTCGGCAGAGGCACACAGGCCTGGGATAACAGCTGGTGGCCAAGTGACTTGGGTTTACCTCCCAACCCCACTGCTAAAGCAAAAAACTTAGGTATAATACTGGATAGGGATTTATCCATGAAATCCCATGTTTCTACAACTTGTGGAAGGAGCTTTGGACTTCTGAAGTTGCTTAGACGTGTCTTCCCCTGGGTGCCAACGGATTGTAGGAAAACCTTAGTCCAGTCACTACTGATGAGTAGGCTGGACTACGGTAATTCTCTGTTTGTAGGTATGGCGGATTATCTCTTTTCTAAATTACAGCTGGTTCAGAATGCCGCTGCCAAAGCCATCTGCAACAAAAGAAAATTTGATTCAGCTAAAAGTTGCATGCGTGAACTTCATTGGCTCCCAATGCGGCAACGAGCCATCTTTAAGCTGTTGTGCATTTCTTATAAGGTACTCCACGGCACAGGCCCCACCATCCTACATGACAGGGTCAGATTTCATAAACCTTCTAGACACCTACGATCTATGACGTTAGGAAGAGCAGTCATCACCCGAGCTCGTACTGTCAGGATGGGAGAGCGGGCCTTCTCTCACATTGCGGCAACAAAGTGGAACGAGCTACCCCCCACAATTAGAACAAATGACTGCTTTGTCTCATTTAAGAAACAACTGAAAACATTCCTCTTCCCCAGGTCAGATCAATAATTTTCAAACAGAGCCGATGCCAAATCACTTGCAATGTTCTTCAGCGCCGTGATGTCCTCCCAGGATGAATGTTTGCGCTTTACAAATAAATAAATACAATACAATACAATACAATACAATACAATACAATACAATACAATTGTGAGCATTCATGTTTTAGCCTGACTTGCATCTGGCTTTGAAGTACAGTTTCATGGTGCCAAAAATCTGGGCCTATTATCTGCAAGAGAGCTAGTGAAAAACATGGCAAATACTTCATTACACTATCACTTTACATTTTTCCATAATTCTGCTGCCAGATGTAATTCAGTAATAACACAATGATAACAGCTTTGCAGTTTTCTATAGTAATCCAGCCAGTGCATTTCACATTTTTCCAAAACACTGCAAGTGTTCACACTTTATCTTTGCAATGATTTTTTTAACAGCACACCCGCCGTTTCCATGCTCTGGTTAAATGGGTTGTGGCTCCCTAGGTACAGTTACTTCACTGAGATCAGATCAGTGGTGGTTATTACACCCTGAATTCCTCTGACTGGTCTGCTAACCAGGGAGAAGGTAGCAGTGCTGGCAAGACAGAGGCAGCGTGGCAGGCCCAGGTCTAAACATGGGAAGGCGAGGAGCAGAGACATTAATTCTCTCTGTTTTACCTTCTCCTAAGATGGTCGGCCCCCAAGGAACTACCTGATGGCTCCTGCTCTTGACTCCAGTGGGGGTTGCAGCAGAAAAATTCCAGTTTCCTTTTCAAGATGATAATACACTATTAAAGGTTATCCTGCCTTAATGCCTCAGACCGTGGGATCTTGAAACCTTTGTGTTTCTTCTACACTATCCTCCAGGAATCCAGTGTCTGGAGAGTAGCTGGAGAAAAGAGTACCAATCCGCATGTTCTCTTGAATATCCGAGAAAAAAGATAAATATTTGGCCGCTATAGCGCAGATAAAAAAGGCATAGTTGTAAGGATCGCCTATTGAGCAACACTTTATGGTGCTGTAAGCAACATGCTACTCACTAACTCCACATTGGGGACCACGGTTCTACTGTAATAGAATCTATGGTCCGTTAACTGACTCGTTCATTGAGAATTTACCAGTCTTCTGCTTATTGCGGGGATATATGCAACCATAGGGATTGCCTGTGCTTTTATAGTCTAGTACACTCCCTGAATGACTTACGGGAGGCTGAAATAACTGTTTAGATTTGCCTAATTCAACTTTCTGATTCTACACATGTTGCCAACATGGGCCTTCTCAAGTGTTTTCTTTTGTCGGAATTTGATTTGACTCCGTAATGTTTGTGATTCTCCACAATGCATTGTTTAGCTGGACTTACTTTGTGTTTCTAAACAGTGTCTGAAGCTTATCAATGTCCTTCGTTTTCTGACAGATACAGCTACATGATTGACAATGTTATCCTTCTGATCACTGGCACGCTGCACCAACGCTCCATCTCCGAATTGGTGCCCAAATGCCACCCTCTGGGAAGTTTTGAACAGATGGAAGCGGTAAACATTGCTCAGACACCGGCAGAGCTGTATAATGCTATTCTGGTTGACACACCTCTTGGTATGTATTTGCTTTATTTGCCTAAAATTATTTCTCGAGAATAATATTAAATGTTAGCTGACTAGCCAGCTGTACATGATGAGAGGGGGGATCAAAGACTGTTAAAAAAAATCCCATTTGTATAAAGACCTTTACCTCTTCATTTTAACGAGCATTGAATAAAAAAACCTTTAGAGTCTAGAAATATGCTCGTACTTATAGCTATTGAAAGTGACATTCAGGATTCAAAATGTTTAGTTAAATCTTTGGGTCATGCTCATTGTTTCTGAGACTAGAACTCTTTCAATCTTTTGTTCTTCGATCCCGAGCACAACTAGAAGCTTCTGCATACCTGTAGGTTGTGAAAAATATGTATTTTTTTCAACCTGTTAATTCTTGCATTACTGCTGTGTTCTGATTCTTATGGCATTCCCTCTGAATTCATAAAAAGTTGCAATATCTTAGCGTATGAGTGGATACCTTAACACACATCTTTAGAAATGATCATGATTTCTAAACTAATCAAAAAAAAGAGAACACATTAAAAAAAGTGCCTCCAGGTATGGACATTCCTTAACCCCACGGTTCAGTCCCTCCATAGGGTTGGCCCATAACAACATTTGTAAGAACTTTGGGGTGACAATAGTCTTATCGTCTAGGTACTCAAATACCAATTCGTTACGACAGATGTAATGAGATTTGCCTTGAGGCACCAATAGAGATTTACAGAACCTGTTCTCTTCAACTTGCAGGCAAAATATGTCTGTGGTACCCCATCTGCCTGCCCCATAGTTAAAGGCTGAAACACATTTGGTGTTCTAGATGTTTAGATAGTTTAGATAACTTGGAGTGGCTTGTTCCTAAAATGCGTAGCAGCATTCAAATTACCCCAATGTTTGAATAAACCAAAGTCCTCTTGACAGCAATAAGTTGGACAATCGGCTAATATTTTCAAAACGTACCTCTGAATAGAATAATTTGTTACTTACATTGACTTGGCCCTTGATGGATAACGTTTCAGTTCTAATGGTTTTGTGGCCCATAGGGAAAACCAATTTTTGAGAGATTCATATCTAGATTCACATTGTTCATAAAGAACATACATCCTGTTCATAAAGAACATATATCCATGAAGCAAATTATTAAAGCCATTAGCTGTTCTTCACCGAAGGACTCCATTGTACGCATATAACAGGACAAGAATACATTTTCTACCCAGCCTAAGATTGTCATGACGTCTCTATTTCTATGCGGAATTTGTTAAGCGCGCGGACACCCAGGGGTTTCATGGCGCTAGAGAAACAGAGAAGAGGGTTCGGTGGATGTAGAGTTCTAGCAGTACGCTTGTTGAAATAGCCAGGTCTTTAATGCACGTCTGAACTCAATCAGCTTGGAGCAGCTCCTGATGGACAAGGGCAGAGAGTTCCAAGTCTTTGGGGCGAGGTGTGCGAAGCTGGATCCGCCGAGTCTTTTCTTTTTAAAGGTCGGCGCCTTGAGAAGGGATAGGTGGGCGGGCCGAAGCTCACGAGTCGGGATATGTTTGATAATAAGTTGGTTGATGAATCTAGGGCTTTTTCCGTGAAGAGCCTTGAAAATTATGCAGCCTGTCTTAAAGATGATCCGATGAGTGATGGGGAGCCAGTGGAGGGAGGCTAACAGAGGTTTGGCTGACTGCCTGCGGTTGCTCCTGAAGATTAATCTGGCCGCTTGATTTTGTACAATCTGCAGGCGTTTAGAGATGGTGAGGGGGAGGCTGAGGTAAGTCGAGTTAGAGAAGTCTAATCGCGAGAGGACTAGCGCGAGTACTGCCTGGATGAGGGCAGAATGAGACAACAGATGAGCGATTTTTTTTATTTTTCTCAATTGAAAGAAGCAGGTGGAGATCACTGTTCCGATCTGGGTTTTCAGAGAGATCGGCGCTAAGAGTGACCCCAAGGCTTTTCGCTGTCTGGGATGGTGAGGGGGGAGTGCCCATAGAAGGTGGCCAGAAGTGGGGGCCCCAGCTGAGTGTACTGTCACAGGGGAGTACTAACTCAGTCTTTCCTGGGTTTATCTTAAGATGGTTCCGATCCATCCAGCTCTGGATATGCAGCATGGTCTTTTGGAATTCCTCGACGGAATCCGGGGAGTTGAGGGGGAATATCAGCTGCAAATCGTCAGCGTAGTTGAAAATGATTACTTTTCTATTTTTCAAGGAGTGCAGGAGCGGTTTAAGATAAAGATTAAAAAGTAGGGGGGACAGTGAGGAGCCCTGTGGGACACCGCAAGTGGTAGGTAGGGTGGGGGCTGTGAAGTTCTCCAGCTTTACTGCCTGATATCTGTCCGTCAGAAAGGATTTAACCCAAGAGAGGGCCGTGCCATTGAGGCCGGCTTGTTCGACACGGTGTAATAGAATGGTGTGGTCCACCGTGTCGAACGCGGCCGATAGGTCGAGTAGTACGAGGGCCTGGTGGATTCCGTTATCGGCATTGGTCCTTAGGGTGTTCTGCACAGCGAGGATCACCGCCTCGGTGGAATGTGCCTGGCGGAATCCAGCTTGGTTGGGTTCGAAATAGTCAGATATCTCAATGAAGTTGGATAAATGGCTGGTTACATAGACTTCCAGTAGTTTTGCGCAGTAGGGGAGGAGGGAGATGGGGCGATAGTTAGCGAGGTTGGAGGGGTTGGCACCTGGTTTTTTTATGAGGGACCAAGGTGGCGTCTCCCCCCTTAATACTCCTCAAGCTGGTTAGTGTAAAGGATGGGAGTCAGGGCAAAAGCTCTGACAAACACTGCTGGTCAGGTCAAAACATTCGGGCCTCTCGTAGATTGTTCTGTATCTTACTGTAGCATAGAGGTTCTCCAGTATTGAATCTTTCATTGATTAACATACTTGAATCTTCCCCATCGTCATGGTGGTAGTCCCTCAATAATTATAACAAGCAGTGCTATACATAGCATTAACAGTCAAGTGGTATTGTTAACCAATTCCCATTGGTTGAAGTTTGGATCTTTTAAAACAATCAGACTAGACCCTGAAGAACTCTTCCCCTGCAGGGGCCACCACACCTCCGATTTCTAACAGCATGCCGTGTGTGAGGGAGTCTCCCTGGGCTCTGCTCAGTCACATTTTGACCCTTGCCTTCTTCCAGAAGCGACACTTTTGAATCTTCATCTCTAAGGTACAATTGTACTATTAACTTCACTCCAGCATTGTGTCAGTGGGATCTAAGAAGAGGGTGTTCAGGGCTTATAAGTCTCTTGGAAAACCACAACTTTTTTCTGCGAATCCCCACAAGAAATATTTATACTGCTTATACCCACATCATAAGCCTAAGGATTGTAAACATTACAGAACCTTTTCTGCCAAGGCTTTCAAAGACAGAGAGGTCAGACTACTCCTCTGCCTCCAGGAGAAAAAGATCCTCTTGGACTCTGGATCTGATAATGAGGGACCTAATCATTCCTCAGAGGGGAGGAAACATAAAAAACGAGGGCTCTACCTCATGTGAGATAGCCCCTAAAAAAATTGAAATCTCTTCTGAAGGACTCCTGGTCTGAAAAATATGGCAAAAAGGAAGTAAGTCACCTTCCTCTCATAAAAACCTAATCTTTGTATTCTATACCTGTGATTCCTAGAAAGGACCAGTCATCGGAAAAATCTGCTCGTTGACTGACCTGTCGTTGACGCCTACTGTGTCGATGGGTGCATTATTGAAGACCAAGTCACTCTCCTTACCAGTGACTATGGTGGCATCTGTAATTCGGACGACGACACCTTCTTTGAAGGTCTTGACAACTACCAACTCGACGACGACCTAGTCAACAGGAACTTTTAAATCTCCAGCGTTGAAACCATCTTCACTTCCACAAAAAGCTCATATCAAACAGGCCCTTTTTTCGTTGCAGACGACCCCATCGACTTCCTTAAAACAACCAGCTTTTATTTCCACAGGGGGAATTCCTGCGGTCCTGTGTCCGGATCAGACCTCTCCGGGCAAAGTTTCGCCATTGCCTCCTATGCATCTCCTTAAAATGGAGTCTGGGGATGAACGTAATTTCACCCAGCTTACAGTTCCATACAGCTCAATTTGAATTGTATTTTATTTACTTTTTATGTAGCCTTTTGCCCTGATTTTAAAAATTGCCCACTTGCTTGCACTATAATTGGCAGCTCACCGCACTTTGCGGGCCCCTTGTACAGTCCCTGGCCGACATCTTGGAGGGTTAGAAGGACGACTGGCGGCGCCATTGTGGACCTCGGTCTAGTCGTCAGAAGGACTCTAGACCGGTATTTGAGGCGAGTGTGGGTCATGACCAGTCGCCTAGAACTGGCTGGTAATGTAAGCAAGCCTCAGAGCGTGCAGCGCTTAACTGTGTGTTCAGAGCGAGATTTGTCGCGCTATTTTTAATCTTCCCGTTTTTAGGTCTCGCCTTTTCCATTCCGCAGGAATGGAAAATGGAGAGAATTCAAGTGCTCAAAATACTCGTGAAACCAATGGTTTTTTGGTGTGGTTTTCTTCGAGTTCACGTGAATCACGTGACCAAACAAGCACGCGCATCAGCCTCCCTCCCTCCCTCCTAATTGCATTTTTTCACGGTCGCCACCACATCAAAGGGCTTCTCCCAGCGTGTGCTCTGCGGCTTCTCCTCCCCTAATTATTCATGGCTGGCCGGTGGCCGGCCGTACTTTCAGTTTCCCGGCCGCTCTTGTTCTGCTTGCCGCTTTATGATTTTAAACTTTATTGCATGACTATACAAAAGCACATAACAACGTGGCATGTTCGCTTCCACTTATCCGGTTTACACACATTATGTATCAGTATCCCTTTAAGTCCCAGGATACACGTTACGCTTGCTCCGTGTTAAAACCACACCCACTGACTATACATGGACGGCAGTGCGACCGCCGGTTGCTTTCCACAAATGTTGGGAGCTTTCAGAACATTTTATCGGTCAGCACATCGCGTGGACCGTTATATTTACCAGTCACTTTAGCATTATTAGCATGTTTTGTGCACGGCGTCTCTTTCACATTACATCGTCACCCTGTTATTTGAGTCTCGTCGAGTTTTTTGTAATATGCATGTTATCGACGCGGTCAATTTCACTATCACGAACGTTTATCTTTTCCTTCTTTAGCACAGACATCGTAAACTCGTGCACATTGTTGTTTTGGATCTCTCAGCACTACTCTGTTTATACATTTAAAAAAAAACAGTATTTATTTGTTATTTTTTGGTTACTTTATCCACACGCATATTCATATCGCCCGAGTCTCTACACACTCGATACGTTGGAGGTCCTTTAGACATGGTGATGGCCATTTACAGTGATTTTCTCCTAGAGTTAAGATCTTTTCATTTGATTTGCCTCATAGATATTCCCCTGATGCTGAAATGCATTGGGAATCGATGTTTACATCATTGTTATTGATTATGCATATCACAGTACCAGAAATTGAGTACATGGAGCAAAGAGTCAAGAATTATTGATATCTTTACATGGATTTATGTTCTACAATAAAAGAAATACATTTTTCAACTTTCACATTTGGGAACTTGTTTGAGTGAATTTGGCTGTGATCCACAGCATCGAAAATCCAGTGCCCAGGAAGACACTTATACGTCTGTATAGGTGCTACTTGTTAATTGTACAACCTTATCAGTGAGGCAGCATGTTATAGATAAATTAACTCATAAACCCTGAGGAAATATTTGTTTACCACCCTGCAGCTGCAGAGTCTGAATCCAGAAATTAAACACCCAAACCCATCCCCAAAAATGGCATACATTAGAAGCAGACTGGGCATCCTTCTGGACAGAACCGTTGTTTACAGCGCGTAACATAAGTAAAGGCAAGGAAGTGAGTCTGGGGCAGTGCGTGTTCTGGGCCACGGGGTCGGAACGGGCCCTGGTCCGGGGAGCGGCTTACAACGGTGGTTGCTGCCGGAGTCAGTGGGAGTGGCGCAGTTGGCGGTGGTAGGGCCCCTGGGGACTCCCCCTTGAGGTGGTCACTTGGCAGCCTCCTCTCCTGTGCAGATCAGGATGCTGGGTCTTGACATTTGACAATTGGGGGGTTTGAGATGATGACCTTGTATACGTCTAATTGAGGTGCCTAGGTGCTGTGTTATTCAGGCTGGGGGTCTAATCCAGCCCAGTTGGGGGAGGGCGCGACGGCCTAGTTCCATGGGCTGCTGCATGGGGATCCATTGGGAGGGGTGGTTCCGGGTCTCCCGTTGGGGACTTGGCCTACATCCAACCGCAACACGTGCTTCCATGTTGGGAGGTGCAGGGTGGGGGGTGGGGAGGGTCTGGGAGTTGGGAGTTTTTTGGGGAAGGTTTGTTGGCGTTCTTGCTGCTGCTTGCTGATTGCTATGTACGACAGTCTGTTTGAAGGAGGTGAGGGGACAATTCTTGCTGTTTTGTTCATATGGCTAATGCTGGAGTGGGTGGGCGGCTAGGTCCGGGTACCATGAAAATCTTGAGCTGGAATGTGCGCGGGCTGCTGGATAAGGTGAAGAGGGGTGCTGTCTTTCAATATGCTAAGCGGGCGGGGGCAGACGTCCTATTCCTACAGGAGACTCATCGGCTGGGGACACATGCTCTGTGCCTCCAGCGCGCTGGCTATATACATGCATTCCACTCTGGGTTCACTAGGGGCTCCAGGGGAGTAGCGGTCCTTGTTCACCGTAGGCTACCTTTTATTCTCAGGCGCACGTGGGTGGACACACAGGGCAGGTATGTGTTGGTTCAGGGAGAGGTTAGGGGGGACACCGTACTCCTAGGCAGCGTATTTGCCCCACCTCCGTTGCAGTGGCCCCTGGTAGAAAAGCTCATGTCCCTCTGGGATGAATTACCGAAGGCCATGTCTATCATGGGGGGGACTGGAATGATGTGATGGACAGGTGCACAGATAGATGGCGGGCTGCCGCTGCGATCCATGGCGCGGGGGGGGGGGGAGACAGGGGTGCTGCCACCAAGCTGCGGGCGCTAGCGACCGGATTGGATTGGGTAGACACCTGGCGACACAAGCATGGGTCCCACAGAGACTTCACGTACTTTTCCACAGCACGCAACTCCTTTTCCCGGCTCGATTATATATTTGTGCCCCGCGCCTTGATCCATAGGGTACTATCAGTAGAAATCTTGCCCATGGTGTTGTCCGATCACTCTCCTCTACTCCTTACATTTGATACTGGGGGTGCCAGACAGCCGATCCGGTGGCGCATGTTGGCCTGGCACTTAACGCAAACACCTTATCATACGCATTTAACCGCTGAGCTTGACCATTTCCTCACGACTAACGTAGGTACGGTGGAATCGCCGACGACGTTATGGGAGGCCATGAAACCCACGATTTGGGGCATAGACATATCATGGTGTGCGGCGGCTCGTCGTGAGAAGCGCAGGGACATAGTGCGTCGGGAGGCGGAATTAGTGGAGTTGGAGCATAGGAGCCGGAGTGAGGGCGGCGGACCCGTTAGGCGGCAACTGGCACTGGCCCAGCAGCAATACACGTCGGTGCTACTGGATGAGGCACGACCGGCCTGGCTGGCTACGCGCAGTCGAGTGTACCAATGGGGGGACAAGTCTAGCAAGATGCTGCACCGGTAATGCCAAGGTATGATGCATGCCCAGCCGCTGCCCCAAATTGTAGGCCTCGGGAACACGTCTCTTCATGACCCAGTGGTGATAGCCGAAAGCTTTGCGACGTATTTCGAGGGCCAATATGCGCCTGCGGAGTGCCTGGAGGCGGAAGTAGTACAGCGCTTCATTGATGACCTGCCCCCAAGTACTGTCACGGACGAGGTGCGTGACCTCCTGGACCGCCCTCTGACCGGGGACGAGCTCGCTGCAGCCCTGGGCGAATTAAACTCGGGCAAGGCGCCCGGTCCCAATGGGTTTCCGAGTGAATACTATTGGTGCTTCGCGACGCAGTTGAGTCCTCACTTCCGTCTGGTGGTTGAGGAGGCATACGAACATTGGATACTCCCCCCGGCCCTTCACACGCTCCTATACTCAGTGCAGCTCCGGAAATCCCTTCCGTCGGTCACGCAGGTAGTATTTCTGGTCTGGAGGCAGGCCCTACACCGCATGGGCTGGTGGGGCGTGCTGACTCGGGAAACCCTGCTGTGGCGTAATGGTAGGTTTCCCCAGATGGATACTCTGATGGGATTTGGAGGCTGGGATGCGATTGGCATCTCGACTCTGGGGGATGTTATGTCCGACAGCGTCCTCAAGTCGTTTGACACCCTGCGGCAAGAATTTGCGATGCCCCGTACCCAGTTTTATAAATACCTCCAGTTTCGTCACGCGCTACTGCCCTATATAGCTGGGGTGGACCACATCCCTGACTTCAGTCCGTTGGAAGCCAAACTATTCATGGGGGAATTGCCAGATAAGGTGTCCCGCATCTATCAAACTCTTGTACGGCACTGCTCCTCTGACCTGCAGCGGCTTAAAACCGCGTGGGAGTGGGATGTTGGGGACTTAGACGAGGAAGATTGGGTGGAGGCCCTAGAGAGTCCCAGGGGGGCGGCTATCTCCGTGCGCCTGCGCCTTATTCAGTTTCGGTACCTCCACCGCACGTACTACACTAGGCGACGCTTATGGAGGGCGGGCATGATAGTGTCTCCAGACTGTCTACGATGTGGGAGCACAGAGGGCACATTATTTCCCACGGGTTGGGACTGTGGGGCGCTGCAGCGATTCTAGAATGGGGTCTTCCGCTGTTTGGGGGAGGTCCTGGCTTGGGAACTTCAGAGGGACCCTCGATTGGCATTGCTCCATCTTCTGGCTGGAATAGGGGGCAACAGGTACAAACGCCACTTATTATTGCTGGGGCTGACGCTGGTGAAACGAGACATTGCACAAGCGTGGAAGGCATCGAAAGCTCCGGCGTTGGCGGCCTGGAAAAATGGACTAGACTTCTGCATGGGGCTTGAGTTGCCCATTTTTATGGCCAGGGGTTGCCCTCGGAAGCATTTTAAGATTTGGAAACGGTGGGCGGACTATCAGGACCTGGAGCTGGACCCACCACCGGAAGATGCTGCCTCACTGCCCTCCATTTGAACTGTCTGGTAGGATGGTTGGACTGTGTTTAATGTACATGGCTGATACGGTCTGTGTTTTACATTCTGTGTGGGTTGAGCAAGCTGCAGCACTTAGGGGGGTGGGTAGGGCGGGTGGGGGGGAAAGTTGTTCCTTTACAGTTTAAGTATTCACGTATGTAAACTACTGAAGTAGACAATGCTACTATGATTCTGGCATTGGCTTCTGGCTTGCAGAGCAGTGCATATGTTTTCCTGTGCCTTCAGTCAATAAAATCTGTTTTTTTAAAAAAAAATCTATTAGTTAAATTTGTTAAGGAGTGACCAGGGAGTATTTTTACCAAACTATGAATTCTGAGGCCCACACTGAGGCTCATGCTGCTATGATTCTTCTTTACTACCTGTAGCAAGCATGCAAGTACATGGTGCCACATTGTTGCCCTAGGAAAAGTTAACGCTTGTGTGAATTAAAATCTTTCCCAGATCCTAGTCCACATACAAATTCTCCAACTGCCCCAAGGTAACGGTGCATCATTTCAAGTATGATTCGGGAATAGTAATCATTTCATGACATTTCCAGGTTCCTTTCAAGATGATCGGGGTATCGGTGCTACACTGAGGCTATGTTTATATTCGTTTTTGAACAGCAAGCATGTTGCTCTATGAATGACCCTTGTTTTTCAGACTTCTGTTACATAACAGCATGCTGCTCTTCTTCCTACAAACTCATTACTACAACCAAGAATATTCGGTTGTCTAATATTGATCGGTGAACAACTATTGGCAAATCACAATTAATTGTAAAAGTTTCCCAACCATCCCATGAGAGCAGAGGTGCATTCCTGGTGCATAATTAAAAAACCAATCAACGAGTTTAAAATAAAAGTTCAATTTCTAACCATACAAATGTGACAAAAGATAGAAATTTGATATTCAAAATGACATGGAACGTCATGGTTCTATGAAATGCGTGACATGTCCATGCCCTCTTTAGACGGTTCCAGGAGAATTTTAGATGCCTTGCTCAAAATGTATGTTCTCTTTATTTGTTCAAGTGTTAGTTACATTGTGCCTCTTACTCAGCTTAGACCTGCACTTTATTATATACCTTTAGGCTGTTTGGGATTGTCTCCCTCTTCTGGGGACATATAGAGAACATTGTATACTAATCTGCATATTGCAGAAGGTGACAACTTGAACAAATAATAATCAACCCCAGAATTAAATGATTTGCAACATGCACACACAAAGTACAACAAGAACCATTCTAGATAACAACATAAAGGCTAACTACTAAAACACAGACAATGGTCCGATCGAGAACAACTCATTAAAAAAATATAGGACACCTACATGCACTGACTGCTTCTCTGCCAGTTGTTCCAATCACAAACCACGTGGTAATGGGCAGCTGTCGCTCTTGTGGAGTGAAGAACCGTTTTTTAAAATTGTGAACTCTGACATAGCAGGGTTACACAGTTACAAACGAAACAGCCCTCTAGCAGTTACAGTGCAGTCTTTGATATGCTACACGTTAAAAAAGATTTAACAGGTCAAACACTACAATATGCTATAAGCTATACACTGCTCATGAAGAAAGCCAAGAACTGTTGCATAACCATTAGCTCTGGACAGCTGTGAGTGCTTTGAAGCCGTACCAACGCTAGGAGTGTGTTACACAAATTTGGATAGCTTAATAATGCAAGTTTATATGAACATGTATAATCCTAGTCTCCTAATTTATTTTTACAGATGTAACATTTTGCTAGCATAATTTTCCATCAGTTTATTTGCGCTCCTGTTCCCCTTAACATGTCTGCCCTATTTTATTTCCAGCTGCATTTTTCCAGGACTGTATATCCGAGCAGGACCTTGATGAAATGAATATTGAAATCATTCGGAACACACTGTATAAGGTAAACTAATCCTGCTGCATTTATGTTATGCAATGTTCGCATTTTTAAAACGAGGACTCGAAAATAACTCTTGTCACTTTTCCGGAAGGTTGCATTTTAATTTGTGGTCTTTTAAATGGACTGATGTCCTGACCTTAGTGGCCAGTTGAGGTTTTCCAGAGATCATTTTTTTTGCCCGTTTCCGAACAGAATGATCATTCTTTATCCTCTTTTTCGAACCGTACTGCTCACGCCCTTCAATTATCTTCATTCGAAACTCCAGTGAACTCAAAAAGCCCGCTATCATTGCTAAAGCTATCCATCTGGAAGTTGAGCAGTTCATCTGCTTTCATATTCGAAAGGCTTAGTTGTCTGCCACACCATGTGAATGTGGTGGTTGTTCCAAAGTGTGCAGTGAAGCTTTCATACAGTTCTGTTCTTAAACCGCGGAGTGACACTAATTAATGTTTGCTTACAGATTACCACATTGATACAAGAACCTGTGTCCTAGGTTAGAGTCCTTTTCTGTAAATCTAGCTTTGAGGGATGTCTGCGAAAAACAAGTAGAGTTATCCATGGAGCAAACTGAGCAGTGTGCATAAAATGCATTCCAAGTATTTAGTGCACATTCTCCCCTCTGTTGCTACCAGCGTCATCTCCTTTTAATTCCAGGGGTCCGCTAAAGCAATAGAATGAGCACCTTCACTTTTTGTCTTAGCTGATTTTATTTGAAAGTAGGTGCTTATATTAGTGCCCTTAAAGGATTTTCCTTATTTGTTTTTTCCCTATTTTTGGTGGCCTGCTTCTCATGCCTGGGGCAGTGGACTGGTGACTCTTCCTTTGCCCATCCTAAAGGGTACTGCATGTTTGGGCATGCAGATGCTGTGCCACCAGTGTATCATTTGTGTTTTGCACCCACCCATGTTAAGTCTGAGTGTGGCATGGCAATAGCCTGTCTGGTTGAACTTTTGACCCTTCAGTGGTCATGCCATGCAAGATTGTCCTCTCTCCTTTAACTACATGCCCTTATTCTTTTCCCTGACCTTTTTGATTTTCCAATTTTTTCCTCCTCTCTACCTTTGCTTACTCTTTGTGTATACGTTGCCTATTCCTATTGGTGTTTGTTGCTTGATAATGTGCTGCCGCCTTATTTATGACTGAATTGTGGGGCATTGTCTTGAAGTTTAGGTTGTTACATAGATATGACTTTGGAACTCATTAGGTTTCGACATTGCCATTGCTTTCCCCTTTGATGTGAACATTTGCCATGTAACCTTTATAGCATTTTAATTGCATTTGTATAGATCTTCTGACCCTCGAAAAGCATGTTCATGCTATTTTATTTTGAATCCTTTACGATATGTAAATTACATAGAGGGATTCTCCTGGGCGAAAGCAATTTCTGAATTCTGCCTATGACGACATGAGGGTAATTATGTCTGGGCTTCCTCTTATCCTAAATGTGGGAAGATGTAATACAGAGTTTGCATAGGATAGAAAACACTTTTTGTGACTTCATTTATGTGTAGAACTAGGGTTAGTTTGGTGTCCATGATCACTCTGAGATTCCGTAACTTCGTTTGATGCCACTGATGGGCATGAATGACTCACTGAAGAGGAGGTGATATCATTGATGTGAATACTTTAACTTTCTTTGAGGTAGGGGGACATGTTGTTTAAGTTACTTCTTCATACACTGAAGATTTGTAGCCTTAGTACTGGAGTCAAATGGTGAATGGTATCAAAAGCCACTGGTGGGTCTAAGATTGGTCCAAGAGCATTAATACTGCCCACACCCTTATTGTCCACTGTCAATTTCAGATCACTGAAGTGGATATATAAGCAGTTGTCAGTCTTCCTGGGTAGAACTCAGAATGCTGACCCAAGTGCAGATAGTTCTCTTAAACTAAGTTTGACTTATACTCCGTAGGACATTTTTAAAGGCTCGCTCTGGGGCAGTGGTCTGATGGATAGCCAGATGTTATGCTTACCTTGAATAGCTCAGTGAATTGACTGTCCAATGCTTGTTTAAATAAGATTAGTCACTGTTGTCTGTTGCATCTTTTCATTTGCTCCTGTTCTTAGTAGGCTGCGTGTTGATTATTTTGTTTGAGGTTAGAGAAGGCATCTCAAAGTTCATGACTGTAGTATCTCTTTGGCAGTGCATTCTGGATTGCAGAAGTCGGTGAGGATCTTATGTAGATCTTTTCAAGGACATTTTATATTTGCAGTGTGGGTGAGGTATAACCGAGTCTACTTGCGTTTTTTATATTTTACAGAACAACTTTGTTGCTTTCATTAGCAGCATGAGCGTTTCCTGGATATTCATGTATGTTTTTCCTCTGTCTGAATAGGTCTGTCACTTCATATCTCAAATATCACATACTGTGGGGTCATGAGTATTGAAACGACCAGAGTGTTGCAACTTCTCTGTAGACTGTGTCTTTCAGTAGGCCTAGATTGTGATGATTTATTTATTTATTTATTTTATTTTCAAAGTTTTATATAGCGCGAACAAGATCTTCGCAGATATCAGAGCGCTTTACATAGAGGGTACATGAAGGAACATAGTCAAAACAAATAGATCAATAAATCACACAGTACAAATATGTGGCTGCAAAGCCAATCATGTGCGTAATAAGACAACTCATACAAATAAGTAGAGGGGTCAAACATGTGATACAGATCGGTGCAGGGTGTTAACAGAGTTCAAGATAATAGTTCATGTGCGTAATAAGACAACTCATACAAATAAGTAAAGGGGTCAAACATGTGATACAGATCGGTGCAGGGTGTTAACAGAGTTCGAGATAATAGTTCAAGTGTATTTAGCCATGAGGATAGCTTTTACTTCTCTTTTAAAGAGTGTAAAGGAAGATATACGCCTGGTTTCGGGAGGGAGTGAGTTCCAAATCCTAGGCGCCATTCCTGAGAAGGAGCGCTTGTATGTTTTTTCCTTCCGGAATCTTCGAGGTTTCAGCAGAAGATTGTTTGAACCTCTCGTGTTTCTAATTCCCCCAGAGATTGTCAATTTCTGAGCGAGGTAGCCGGGTGAGTTTAGGTGTACCGCCTTGTGTGTCATGTAGGCGATTTTCAGATGTATTCTGGCTTCAAAAGGCAGCCAATTCAGGGATTTCAAGTCAGGGGTAATGTGGGAGTGCTTTTTTGACCCAGTGATGAGTCTCGCTGCAGCATTTTGGGAAGCTCTTAGTGGTGCGGTTGTAGTTAGGGGGAGTCCGCAGAGGGCGGTGCTGCCGTATTTAATTCGTGGGATGACTAGTGCTTGTACTGCGGTTTGGAAGTCTTTGGCTGGGAGGTAGGGTTTAAGTTTCCTCAGAATATTGATCTGGAAGTTCGCTCCCTTTGTTGCCTTGCTGATATGTTGCTGCATGTTGAGATTGGTGTCAAGTGTTATGCCTAAGGATTTTGCTGAGTCCACGATGGTGGGTTGGACATTGAGTGCGGTTAGGTTTTAAGCCAGATTTGAGTGGTGGATATCTTCGCTGGAGGTGAGATCAGAAGGAACTCTGTTTTCAGGGCATTGAGTTTGAGGTGATTATCTGCAAGCCAGGATTGGGTGCATCTGATGAGTTCAGGAGCAGGATGTCATTGGGGGATTGTAATTTGAGGTAAAGTTGGGTGTCATCGGCGTACATGTGAAAGTGTACATTGGATGCTTGTAGCAGGGTGGTGAGAGGTTCCATGACTAGGTTGAACAAGGTTGGGGATAGAGAGGATCCTTGGGGGACGCCTAGCGTTACAGGTATTGGCGAGGACATCACGTTCTTGCTCTTGAATTTCTGCGACCTGTTGTGAAGAAAGGAAGTGAACCATTTGAGAACAGTTCCAGATAAACCCATTCTTATGTAATCCTCCATGCCACATTTGTGGTATTCTCCTCTAGGGATTAAACCCATTTTATGTAAGCAGTCTCCAACTGCAACACCTTGATCATCAACCTGAAAAAATACAAAACCGTCTCTTTCAGAAGGCCACAGTGGTGCTTATATCAGTGGTACTTGGGTGCCAACAAAGTGTAATATGTGCAGGAATCCCTGGGAATCCTCCTGGACAGCAATGGGACTTTTAAGCCACACTTGGATCAGATACAGCAGAAATCTCTCTCACTTACATCTGCATTTAAACGCATCAAAGCAGCCACAGGTTCCTTGACCTAATTACCCATGCTAAAGATAATCCAGGCTTAACTGATCCCCATCATTGTATATGGTAGTGAAATCCTAAGAAGGAGGAATAGGGCCTACCTGAAGAAAGTTCTCACTAGGCTCTTCAAATTTGCTGTTTTCTCTATCAGTTTATACATCAGCTGCCCAGTTAAGCCTTGAGTTTGGACTAGTTAGACAATCAATGGTGTGGAAGGGTACATTTATCAAGCTCTGCATTAACTTAAGGCAGCAACTGTAGGCACGCTCAGCTCCCTCCTTTGGGTAGAAATGAACGGGAGGACCCACTACTTAACCAGCTCTATTTAGATAGTTCCTTAGCATTGCTAGGTCTTACAGACCAATGGGAATCCTTTAGCTCTTACCACCAAACTAAAGTGGCAGTTAACAAAAGCGTCAAGGCACGGTCACTTCTAGCAGACAAAGAGGTATTTGACAAGTCACCATGCCTGGTTTCACTGTCATTCTACAATGAGTTAGCACCCCAGTTATACTTGGGTATTGGTATTAAACCTCAACTTAAAACTGCTTTCATGAAATTACGTATGGAATACTTAACGTTCGATCTTCATCTCCACCCATTGAAGCATATAAACATGACAGGCACATGACCGCTTTGTGGACTAGCCCCTTAGACATGGGTTCACCAGATATGCATTTGCAAAGGTAATGTGGAAGATCAGAAAACAATCCTTCAGCTCATTTGGAACCAGAAAGGGCTTTGTCGATGCAGGCCTGCAACTGTAGCCGGTTTCAACAGGAAGGACATTCAACTCAGCTGCAGGCTTGTGAAATACCTGGACAAACTTGAGCATAAGATCTCAAACCCCTCCAGGCAACATTTAATGCCAGGCCAGGCAGCCCTGCCCTGTTACCTACGACCTAGGCGTGTCCGTTAACATCAGGTGATATGAACGGCACAATGGAACTACAGCCGGGTCTCGCTGAGAGGTCATGCAGCCAAGTAGGCAAGCACTTGAGCACTTTCCCATTGATCTCTCGTTCTCATCTGATATTCCTTCATGACAATGTCTTTACTACAACCTGACAAAAAGAGTTAATCCTTTCTTGCATATTCCTTAAGGAAATAAAAAACCCTTGCACAGCCATGCCTACGGCGAAGCACTGTCTCTTCAATATACTTTGCACAGTCAAGCTCTAGTTTTATTTGCTATTAAAAACATGCTGCATTTTGAATAGCATTTTATGACTTTTTTCTTTCTTTTTATGTTAACAATTGTGAAGTTATGTATTTAAATCCCAGTAGTTCTGTATGTTCTAAATTTCATCATTGTTTTTATTGATTAAAGGTGCAACAATTTTAATTAACTAGGCACTTTAGAAATAAACTTGGTATTAAACTTGTTAAACTATAGAGTAATTTACACTGTATGAGTTATCATATTGCTGTATTGTCACAGCCCTTGTTTGTCAGTGCTTCATCTCCATCCACATTCTTAAGTACCCCAAGTTCCGTCTCCAGTTGATTCCTAAACCCAAATAAAGAATCAGTTGCGTTTAGTAATTGTTCTGTATATCCCCAATACTGCTTCTTACTCAGCTCCACTTTGAGGACCATGTAGCTGGCAATCCCATTGCCTTTTTGAGCTGGAAGTGCTTAATGTGTTCCTAGGCAGTAGTTCAAACTCTTCCTGCATTTAGGTGCATGTTTTGAAACCCTCCATTCCCATTATATCTCCCAGAGCAGGAGATCCCTAAAATGTTTTAGTCCCGGAACCCCAGCAATCTTTCAAGATCTCCTAACAGTTGCTCAGCCAAACCTGTTTGTTCTTGTCAAAAAAAAGAATTCCTTGCCACCCCACCCAGAACACCAACCCACAGAAGCCATCACAGCTCACCTTACCCTGCCACAGTCCACCTTAGCTCCCATTCACAGCCCACCTTAGCTCCTATTCACAGCCCCACACCCTCCTCCCAACCTGCTGCCCAACCCCCACCCTGCCAACCGACATCCCAACCCCTACCCTGCCAACCTACATCCCAACCCCCACCCTCCCAACCTACATCCCAACTCCCAACCTACATCCCAACCCCCTCACTCCCAACCCATAGCCTTATCACCCACCCAACCCACAGCACCCCCTCACACACACAGCCTAGATAACACAGCCTGTTGCTGCTGAGGCCATTCTGCAGGACTTGATCATCACTCTCATAGCCTTTGTTAACTATCCCGACGTTCCACTTTTGCATAGATAGTGTATATCTTCCAACCCATGGCTAGTCCATCCAGTTCAAATGATGGCTCTTCGGCTGCAGCACAGGCCCAGTCATTGACCACTGATTCTCAATAATAATTTTGCATGTTAGGAAAGGTAGGATATCCTGCAACCAGTTTTGCACAGGACCTTCAGCACCGTGTGCTGTGTTCCACCGTCCCAGAGAGTTCAAGGTTTATCTTACAGACCCTTAAAAAGGTATATAAAAATTAATATTTTGCAGCATGTTGAGAATTGTGAAAGTGAAAGAATTTTGAAGAGTTTAGCTTTCCCCAACAGAGCAGGACAATTTATGCTAGTTTTTAACTTCAACGCTGAGTTTGTTGAGGAACAGACTAACATTCAGTTTATAATATTCAGTTTTACTCTTATCGATCTGTTACCCCAAGTACCAAAATTAATCTTTTCTCAATCTTAGATAAGCCAGACTGCGACATCAAAGTTACAACAGTGGATTTGTAGGAGTTCATCGGTATCCTGAGTAGTCTCCAAATTGCAGTAACATGGTCAATAGCCTGGGCTTGGATTTCCGGGAATTTTCAACATATAGGTGGATATCGGCTGCATAAAGCGATATGTTTTCATCCTTCTTACCCCATCGAAAGCCTTCAATACCTAGTGTCAAGTCCAACCCAGCTAGTTAGGGACCATCACTAGGGAGAAGCCCAATGGAGACAGGGGCACATGCCTAGTTTCCCTTTGTTGAAAGCTGTGTGTTATTACTCCATTCAGCCTAATCGCTGATGAACTTCAGTCCAAATTCTAACATTTTGAGCACTAACCAAAGGAAGTCCCACCCTCTAGAATCAAAATTCCTTCTTGGCATTGAGCCATAGTACTGCTAGGGATTCAGCCATGTTTTTTCTAGACTTTTCAACCAGCTTGTGGAGGATAAGCCTGGTCAAGCTCGTAGCATAATGCTTGACTGATCAAGTTGGGTTAAGGGGATGCCACCGCATGAAGCCTGGTGGGTCGCACTTTGACAAGGAGTTATGTCCGTATATTTAAGAGCAATAATAGATGACACTAGGAGCATTTACCTGTGCGTGTGTATATGACTTTTAATAGAGCATGTCACTGGTTGTCCGGGAGTTTTCTACCTGTTTTATTAGATGTGTATCTATTTGCATTTTGGTATTCCTCACTGACAGGCCGGGTGCCTCAGACATTCCCATCTCACAAAGCCTTCTTCGAGCTTATAAACTTTCTCCATTTCCTTCTTGTTGTTACAGCAGATCTGTTCTTGTGCATCCCCCCCCCCTCCCATGAGGGTCCCTTCTGACTGCATCAGTTATTAATTTTCTTTTTAAAAGACTTTTATGACTTCACTGTTTCGCTTCTGTCTCCTTATCTTCTGTTGTAACCAGATATTCTGGTGTTATTCCTTCCAACAGCCAGCCTCATTTGTAGTGCTTAGTATGTGGATATACCCCTTGGGTGGTAGTTCAACCCATCCACTCAGGACATTTTTGCTCCTCAGACTGGTAGTCCAGTCCAGAGAAAAAGCAGTGCACCCCCACAAAGTTGAAGCACCTTCTTTCTCACCCGTATTATGCGAGTCACAAACTAATCAGTCGCAGGTTTGGAGTAGGCATCCAGCCATGTTGGGACACCAGCCCCCCACACCCACATTTTATCCTGTCTAGTGCTAATATACATCATGCTATTGAAGAGTCCCTCTCTCACACACTTAGTCTGAGGCTTCAAGCAACAATGAACCCATCGGGTTGGTCAGGTAAGAAACACAAAAAGTCAAATCGTGCTTCAACTTCTCCCCATCCGTTGGCTTATGTAATGGAAGAGTCTTGATGCACTAGGCCTTGTTATGCAGAACGTGTGCCTAGGTTGGTTCTGTGCTTCCCTGCCTTTCCAGGAATCTGAGCGCCCCCCTCCCAGCTTAAAGAATTCTGTGATGCCATGTGCCTTATATTTTTGCGACCTTACCCTCCCGGTGTGCCTTCGAGCCCCGGAGATGCAGAGGGGGCTCCATCGGTATCCACAATGGCGGCTCGGGCGCAGGTGCCCCCAGTGAATCCTTGATTGATCTGGACCAGCGCTGGGTGTGACACTGTAACCTTCCCTGGCACTGCCCCCCCATGCTGATTCTCCCGGCGGCACCAGCTCCATTCTTAACCTTGACAACCCGGAGCCGGATCGGCATCTACCAACGCAGATTCTGGCACCAACGGCACCCTTGGATTAGTGGTTCCTTAGCCTTATTTTGAAGGGCTTAGATCCCTTCCAAGCACTTCAAAAATACTAGGAGGGGTTGCTTCACCCTTTACAAGACCAGCCTGAGCACAAAATTGACTGGTATGAGCAATTGGGTGAGGCCAGTGGGCTGAATACTTCTTCAGATTCTGGCCTGCTTTCTCCTCCTACTATGGCTACAGAGGAGGAAGCTTCATATGCTATGGTAGTGAGAAAGGCAGCTCATGTCCTGGACCTACAGCTCCCTTTGGTGGAAGTCAAGACAAACATCTTGACAGAGGTCCTGCAGCCGGGTGTCTCCTCCACGGAACACCTCCAGCCTTTCAATGTGGCCTTGACTAATGTCATTCTGGGAAACTGGTCCAAACCTAGCACAGGGGCTCCTGTGAGTAGGGCAATCGTCCAACACCATTGCCCTGCACCAGGCGACCCAAAATTCCTAACCAACCACCCTACCTCCAAGAGCTTGGTGGTCCAAGCCTCTACCTCTCAAGTCATGTTCCCTTCCGCACCCCCGGACAGGGAATCCAAGAGGCTGAACAGTTAGGGCAGGACATTTTCTTCTGCCTGCTTTGCATTGCAGTCAGAGTACACTGCATGCCTGTTGGGCCTTTATGCCCACTCGTTGTGGGAGGTTGCAAAGTGCTGCCACAGGTCCCAGAGCAGGACTGGCCTATTCTCTCCCAAGCAGCCTCAAACAGGAGATGTAGGAACGTTCCCCTTTTTGCATGGCTACTTCACCTTTTTGACTGATTTCTGTTGCACTTTGAATGGGTTCCGGGTCACTGCTAATCAGGTTCTCAGTGCCTGTGTTCTTTCCCAAATACCGTACCTTTGTATCCACAATTTGCATACCTCTGGCCCACATATACGTCCCTTGTAAGTGGTACCAAGGGCCTTGTAGCAGGCCTCACAGTCCTAAGGCAGGGTTCACTATACCACAGGTGAGGGCATAGCTGCACAAGCAATGTACCGCTTTAGTGTCCATTTTTAGACATTGTAAGTGCAGTAAAGCCATATTGAGTACATGGGCTGGGAGGTTGTCATTACGAACTCCACAGCTCCATGATGTCTTTACTGAATGTTAAGAAGTTTGGTATCAAACTTCTCAGCATAATAAACCCACACTGATGCCAGTGCTGGATTTATTACAAAATGCACTCAGAGGGCATCTTAGAGATGCTTCCTGAAAAGCAACCAGATCCCTAGTATACAGCTGACTGGTCTAAACCAGCCTGCCACACTCCAACTTGTTTCTGACCCCCTGAGGTGGGGGTTCTTGTGCTCTCGTGGGTCAGGAACAAAGCCTCCTTGCAGTGGAGGTACTTCTGACCTACCCCCAAGCAGGAACAGCATTTAGGGCGGTGAGCCTCAAAGGCCTTTCCAGTTAGTGGAGATGCTCACCACCCCCTGACCAAGCCCCACTTTTGGCGGCAGGGTTGGTGGGAACATTAGTAGGCAAGAGAGGTGTGCACCCTCTCAGCCAGGACCATCCCTAAGGTGTCCCGAGCTGAAGTGACCCCCTACGTAGAAAATCCTCCATGTTAGATGGAAGGATTTTAGCCAATAGGATTCGGGGATGCCCCCTTCCCAAAGGGATGGGACAGGCAAAGAGTATAGTCACTCTGAAGGTAAGTAGCCCATTGGCTACTACCTGCCAGTGCCTGTAGTGCCCCTCAATTCAGTATTTAGGGGCACCCCTGAACCTTGATCCTCAGATTTTTGTGACCTAAGAAGGAGGAAGAAGACGCCGAGCAGCAAAGTCTGAAGAGGACTACTGACTTGGCCCCAGCCCTAACAGCCTGTTTCTTGCTTAAAAGACACTGCAAGAAGACAACACCTGCCCTGCAGCCAGCGACTTCTAGAAACCAGAGGAAGATTGCCTTCACTTCAACAAAGATCATATCTCCCAAGTACAGCAGCTCTGTCCACAAGAAACCAACTCCAAGGCTTCCGGGTTTAACTGGAACCGCGACTCCTGCCTACTCTGCACCCCACGCCCACAGCCTGAGTCTGAGTGGCCCACATGTTCAGTGACTTGTCTAAAGCGATCCTGACCTCGAAACCATCAGTGACTGACCTCTCCTGGAATACACAAAGATGTCTACAGTCTCATTTTGAAGGGCTCCCCTGACCGTGACTGGCCCTGGTAAAGAAGTTATGGCATCTAAAGGCACCCCTGCATCCTCAGCCCCCAACTTTGGGTTGCGCAGCCAAATGTGCCCAGGCATCCACCATCACCTCTACTTACCTGCCCAGCTGTTGGTCACCTTCGTCCAGCCTCCTGGTCTGAGCCTTCAGCCTCTTTGTGCGACTGAGATTGCCCATCCACTTGCATTGGTGGCCTTATGCTGATTTGCACCCAGCCACCCCCAATGCCACTGGTGGTGTAAGTTTGGTGCTGCCTTGTAGCCCCTCCAGGGGCTTGCTTAAACCCCCAAGGCCTGTGCCTCAAACTGTGGGTATCTACCTGCAACCAGCACCTCTTGAGGTGCCCCCAGTCTCCATTGACTAACATTGGGCTCAGTGACCTTTGCACCTGGCTGCTCCAGAGCTGCTGGTGGTACAGTATATCTACATTGATTTAGGCCTTGTCCAGTGTTGGTCTAAAATCCCGAAGACTGGATGTTTAAGTCAGATAACTTACCTGTAAATGTCCATAACAGTTTACCTCCCATAGGATTGCATTGTATTTCTTGATATTTGCAATAAGTGTCTATCTTTTACATTGCTAAGTTACTGCTCCTGTTGATTGACACCGCAAAGTATTTTCAGTATCACTGTAAGGTATTCTAATTGCCTTTTTAAATACATTCCTACTGTACCTGAAAAGTATTGCTATTTTAAACTGGTACTTACCTGCATCTGAGTTCTCTTGCAGGGCTCAGTCATAAAAATGTTACTTTACCAGCAGGTCTATTAACATTAATAATCTACTCGACCCAACTACAATGTACTTTACCCATGAACTGGTCTACAATTGTGTGACCCTGGACAAATATTTTGTCTTATGGAGCCACCTTTTTCTTTATTTTTCTTATCATATGAGAAATCACCTTCAAATATGCAAGTTCACTATTTCTACTGTACAAAAAACTCTATTTATTTACTAGACTAAATGTTTTTCTCCATGTATAACAAGAATCAAGCCCATATATATGGTACACATGATCCCTGGCTTGGCTCCTAATTCACTAATAGCTTTACCATCTGGGCAGGAGCAGTGATAATTCCCAGTTCATGTTTAAAAACTCACTTTTCATAAAGCTATTACCAAAGGATGATGTGATAGTGCACTTTCCATTGAATGACCACAAAAGTTTCCCAATAACATGTAGTTGTACGGATAATAGCTCATAAACAATGTTTGGAAATCGTGTTTCAGCAAAAATATTTAACATTTGCAAATCACCAAGCAAAGTGTTCTAATTTGTTTTGATCCTATAAAAATATATTTTTCCCACAGAATTACAAAAATGAGTCTTCATAACTAGTGAAATATATTTGAAATGTTTGAACAGTTCACTTGTCTATTTCAGTGTTGTGTTAAAAAAGCCTGACATCCTACAGCCTTTCATTTCACATGTTTTGCAGAGTTCAATTCTCACACAGTTCACTTTACAAAATCCTCTTACTTCAGTCACAGAAAGAAAATTAAATGTAGGAAGACAAACTGACTTTTGACCTCTGTCTCTGAAAGCTAGCAAATGTGACAAGATAAGATATTAATGCATTTTTATTGCTCTTTCACTTTTTGAGCAATAAAGATGTATTTACATCTTATCTTATCACATTTGCTCCAGAGAGGTCAAAAGTCAGCTTGTCTTTCTGCATTTACTTTTTGCTCTGTGACTGAAGTTAGAGGATTTTCAGCTCACCCTTTAGTGCCTAGAAATAGCTCGCCCTGAATAAAAATTGCTCGACAATGTGAGTGGTCTAAAATAAAAGTAGCAAAGTAATACTTTTATACAAAACAATTGGTATTGGATTTAGTCTTTGAGTTTGTGTTATCATTTCTTGCCTGAGTGTGTTCAACAAATGTTTAATACAGCCCTCTGATAAGCCTAACATTTCAAACACACTACCGCAAAAGAGAGTAAGGTATTATCTACTTTAGCCTTTGTAAAGTCTTTGGGGATCCACTGGACTCTGCACACTATACCTTACTTTGGTATAGTATATACAGAGCCAGCTTCCTACAGGAGAGGTGTGGCAAAGTTCACCATTCGTTGTGGGCTTGACACCACTGACTCACTGGGCCGAGCAATGTTATAGACGGTGGCTGATTGATGCCATGCCTAGCTGAGAACTTTCGGCTTTTCTGGGGATGTCCAGGCTTTCCTTATGGATATGCCCTCTGAGGGAACCTGTCACTTCGGAAACCAGGCAGCCATGGCTCTTGAGCGCTTTAAGGGCACGTGGGCTACGGCCAAGTCCTTAGGCCTCTGTGACCACCCATGCCCTGTCTGCTTTTCGCCCCATTTGTGGCCATGGCAGTGGCTTCCAGCCGCGCCAGCCATATCCCAGCCACAAGACTGCACAAGCTCAGCAACCTATACGCAGCACTTGGGTGCAGCTCCTTTCGACCCCTGTGGGTTGTGCGGCCAGCGGTCGAGTCCGTCCACTCCTCGCCGTGCAGCCTCTAAACATTTCTAGTCCGGCCCTTCTGGATCATGAGCGGTTGGTTGGCGGCGAGATCAGCCATCACCTTCACCACTGGCAAAGCATTACATTGGACAGGTGGGTTCTTTACATAGTCCGAAAGGGCTACTCCCTCCCCTTCGAAACTAGCCTTCGTCCTGTTCTAGATCTGCAAGCCCTCAACTACTTCCTCAAAAAGGAAAAGTTAAAAATGCTCACTCTGGCTCAGGTCTTGTCTGTCCTTGACCCCAGAGACTGGATGGTGGCGTTGTTCTTGCAGGATGCCTATTTTCACATTCCCATCCTGCATGCCCATGGGCCCTACCTGCAGTTTGTTAGACCATGAGCACTTTTAATTCACAGTGCTCCCCGTTGGCCTTACCAGCGACCCTCGAGTGTTCAACAAGGTGATGGTGGTGGTCGCCAGGGACGGACTGGCCGTTGTGGGCACCGGGCCGCAAGGGTGGGGGCCGGTTTTGGGACCCTGGGGGCCGTTTTTGTTACAGGGCCGTTTTTGCGGCATTGCTGAAAAATCGGCCCTGTAACTGAATTGGCTGATAACCTGCCCCGGCAAAGAGCTCAGTCGCACCCCCAACCTCCAGAGGGGAGGCAGGGGGGACCGCGGGGGAGGGGGGGGCAGTGGGGTGCGGGGGGGGGCTTGGCCGAGCACTTTGCCAGGGCCCGTGTTTTGGTTCGCAGTCCGGCCCTGGTGGTCGCAGCTCATCTGTGCAGATTAGGTGTGCCATCTTCCCCTATCTCAACGACTGGCTGTTGAAGGTGAGCTTGCCCTAGACTGTCCTCTACCACCTCTAGACTACGGCGAATCACCTGCTTTTGTTGGGTTTACTATCAACGTGCTGAAGTCACACCTGACTCCCTCTGACGCCCCCTTTCATTGGAACTATTCTGGACACGGTGCAGTTTTGGGCCTATCCTCCCGAGCGGCAATTCCAGGATATTCAGGTTATGATGCAAATGTTTCAGACTCTATTCTGGATTTTGGTGAAGCTGACTCTGAGGCTGCTGGGCCTCATGGCCTCCTGCATCCTTCTAGTGACACATGCCAAATGGGGGCTCTCCAGTGGGACCTGAAGTTCCAGTGGGCGCAGCATCAGGGTAATCTCTCCGACATGATCCAGATCTCGGAGGGAACTTCACAGGATCTGCAGTGGTGGCTGGCCAACCGCGATTGAGTCAGAGGTAGACCCCTCTCCCTTGCCCAACCACATCACACAGTAGTGACTGATGCGTCACTACTTGGATGGGGCGGCCATCTGGGAGAGGTGATCAAAGGACTCTGATCTCCAACAGAATCCGGACTTCACATCAACTTGCTGGAGCTCCGAACGATTCGCTTGGCATTGAAAGCTCTTCTTCTTTCATCAAGAGAAAGCTGGTTTGGGTGTTCACAGACAACACTGTCACCATGTAGTTCTGCAACAAACAGGGCGGTGTGGGACCCTGGACCCTTTGTCAAAAGTCCCTGCCTCTCTGGACATGGCTGGAACAGCATGGCATATCCATGGTGGTTCAACACCTGGCAAGTTCCCTGAATGCCAGAGCAGCCAAACTCGGCTGTCTATGCCTAGTGGATTACAACTGGCATCTTCACGCGGATGTGGTGCAAGGTCTGTTTTAGAAGTGGGGCGAGCCTTGATTACATTTACTTTCTTGTGCCATGACCACGCAATGTCAGCAGTATTGCTTGCTGGTGTTTCTAAGGTGAAACTCGCTTGGCTACACTTTACATCTCGAGTGGAGCTCAGTCCTCTTTACATCTCGAGTGGAGCTCAGTCCTTTTGTACGCCTTTCTGCCTATACCACTCCTGCCCAGAGTGCTTAAGAAGATCAGGGGCGCCAAGCTCAGAGTGTCTGGTATCCCCAGCTTCTCCAACTGAACATCGATCCTCCGATCAAACTCTCCCTTTGGGAGGATCTTCTGTCACAGCAGCAAATGGAGGCAGTTGACAGTAGTCAACCTTCCTCCCAAAATCTGTATTGTGATTTTTGCAACCAGGCGTCCCTCTACCAAGACAGTGTACGCCTGTTGATGGCAGAAATTTGTAAAATAATGTACAGAAGGGTCTATTGATCCTCTTTCTGCTTACCTCTCTCATGTCCTTCTCTTTATTTTGACCCTTGCCCAGCAGGGCTCTGCTCTGGGTACTCTTAAGGGGTACCTTTTGGCTTTGTCGGCCTTCTTGAGGCTGCCAGACCAAACCTCTTTAATTAAATCCCCTACTGTAAACCGATTCCTTAAGGGGCTTGTACATATGTACCCTCCTGCCCAATTCCTCATGCCTCAATGGGACCTTAATGTGTGTCTCCCCATCCTGATGTGCGCTCTGTTCGAACTGCTGCACAACTTCCCCCTCTGGGAGCTTTCCATCAAAACAGCCTTTTTTGTGGCAATAACTTCTGCTAGGAGGGTGAGCGAATTGCAGGCTCTGTCATCCAAACTTCCTTACCTGACCATCATCCCTGATAAGGTGGTGCTTTGTGCTAGGGCCTCTATCTTACCGAAAGTGGTAACACCATTCCACGTGGGGCAATCAATCACCATGCCCACTTTTTATGCTTCACCGCACCTTTTTATAAAGAGGAGGAGCAACTCCACCGCCTAGACCCAAAAATGTTATGTTCTGTTATGTTAGCGGTGCTTATATAGCGAGTGGCTACCCCAGGAACGGGGCGTCCAAGCGCTCGCAGACGGATGGCCAAGGTGAGTATTACTAGCCAGATGGACAGAGAGCCAGGAAATATATATTTCTACAGACTCTGAGGACCTGTGCGCAGCAAGTCAATGCAGCATGAGCTAGATGGATGAAAACAGCCAGGTTTTGATATATTTTCTGAAGGCCCAATTATCTTGTATGCTGCACGCCGTGATTGGAATAGAATTCCAAAGGGCTGGGGCCAGGGATATAAATGCGCGACCACCCGCTCTGCTCCTGCGCACCCTCAGAGTGCAAGCCAGGTGCAGATCTGCTGAGAGCAGTGCGCGTGTTGGGGCATATGAAGTGCAAAGCCCCTGCCGTATCTGAGGGCCCTGGCCATGTAGGATCTTCTGAGTGGTGCAGTGAGTCTTGAACTGAATTCTCTGTTTGATAGGATGCCAGTGCAGGCGATACAGGAAATGGGAGGTATGACAATGCTTAGGGAGGGCGACAAGAATGCGAGCAGCTGCATTCTGTGCCCTGTGGAGTCTCTTTGTGACAGTTTTATTGACGCCCAGTAGCAGTCCGTTACAGTAGTCAAGGCATGACGGTACCACCGATGGAATGATCAGCTGTCTGGTAGAAGCGTAAAAGAACCCCAGAATGGGTTTCAGACTGCGTAGGTGGCCTAAGCATGTACCTGCCACTTTTTTTGTGTGGAGTTCGAACGAGAGGGAGCTGTCCAACAGGACCCCTAAGTTCTTCACTGCGCTTTTTGGTTGGGGTGGAATACCCAGTGCAGCGGGCCACCACTGGTCGTCCCATTTGTGGGGGTCCCGACTGACCAGAAGCACGTCCGTTTTTCAGGAGTTGAGTTGGATGTAGTTTTCCACCAACCAATCGGAGATGGCCAAGATATCTTCACGAAACTTCAGTTGCTCGTGGGCTGGGTTTTTGGTGAAAGTGAATAGCAATTACGTGTCTTCCGCGTATGAAATCCTCTTGATCTTCCGGGCTTTGGCCAGAAGGGCCAAAGGGCGTACGTACACTTTAAAAAAAAGTGGGGCTCAGAGCAGAGCCCTGAGGGACACCGCTGCTGAGGGGATAAGAACTGGACATCTAAGGTGGGGTGTGGATCTGAACGGATCGATCAGATAGAAAAGACGCAAACCAGGCCCAGGCCTTACCTCTGACCCCGATCTCCCTAGGACGTTGGAGCAGAATCTTGTGGGAGACTGTATCGAAGGCCGCACTCAGATCGAGTAAGATCAGTGCCGAGGTGTTGCCCTCGTCCAGCGATGCACTCCGCTGCTCTGTGACTGCCAACAAGGCGGATTCCCTACTATGTTTAGGCCTGAACCCGTTTTGTGACCTGTCCAACATCTCATTATCTTCCAGATGCTTGGTCAGGTCGATATTGACGTGAGATTCCATGACTTGGGCCAAGTAGGGAGTTTGGCCGGAAATTCTCTGGTATAGAAGCATCCGATGATGGCTTTTTTCAGTAAAGAAGCTACCGTAGCATGCTTCCAGGGTTTAAGAATTGCGGATGACTGGAGAGATCTGTTGATTAGTTCCCTCCCCTCTGACAAGATGCAGTCCTGGAATTTCCTAAAGGAATCAAGTTTTCCTGGATCATCAGGAGAGCCTGATTTCACCTTAGCTGCCAGTTTCCAAGTCTTTGAAGGACATGGGTGGTAGGACTTGTAGAGAGGTGGGGTCAAGTGGGTGGTTGGACGGCCGTGATGTAGAGGCCGTCCGTTTAGAGTTGAGTGTGTTGTAGATGCATTCTACTTTCTTGATGAAGTAGCATGCCAGGGATTCACAGTGCAGGTTGGTGGATATATTATTGTTTCCTCCCGACGTTTTTGTCCTGTCCTTTATAAGAGAGAAGATGGTTTTGGAAAAATTAGAGCTCGATGTAATCAGGTTGGTGTCGAATGCAGCTTTAGACTTTTGCCCAAGTTTGTGGTAGGCTTTAATAGCCTGCCTATAGATCTTTTTAGCTGTGGGTCGTAGGCACGCCTTCAGGTGCGTTCCAGAGTTTTACAGTGTTTTTTTCCATCAGTAGTGTCCTGTTGTACGAGGCATGCAATTGCATTTGCTTGGCACAGGACAGTTTCTGAGGGATGCAATGGTCGACTGAGTTAGTGATCCACCCCCGGTAGGCTCTATCCGCTTCCTCCAAGTCGGTGGGCCAGACGGAGCGAGATGATTTTAGACTGGACACAAATCTGGGTGCGTCTAGTTTGTGCCAGGGCCGTTTCATAGAAGGCAGACGGGTGGTTTGCTGAGGGGCACCCGCTAGACTAAGGCACATGTGGATGAGACCGTGATCGTTCCAAGTTAGGGGAAGGGGGGCGTTGACTTTCAGAGAAGCGTTGACTTCTACCTTGAACACACTAGAGAGTTCCGGGTGGACAACCGTCTCTTCGTGGGGTTTGTTAGTTCATAGAAAGTTTGTGTGGTGCAGAAAAGGACTATCTTTCGATGGGTCTTCCTCTGCATCAAAATTTGCTAATCTGGTGACGAAACAGCCTCCTGAAGGCTTAAGAGCTTTTCCACCAGAACTTATGCTGCGACCACATCATTGCAATGTGGTGGTCCAGTCCTTGACATTTGTTAGGCAGCAACATGGGCATCACTGCACACGTTTACTAAGCACTACTGCCTGGACAGTCCAGTCTGCAAGGACAGCCTTTTTGACCGCTGTGTCCTGCAGGACTTCTTGGTCTAACCTTTTCCGCAATCTTTCCTCTGGGGACGGTATTGCTTGGGTATTTATTCTAAAGTAAGGAATCTGTGGCTAGATGTGTCCATCATATGGACAAGTTTTGCAGCGTGAATCTTTCTGGATTCACTATGCTGTGCATATTCCGCGGTCTTGTGGTTGGGTCCGGATTCGTAGTCTTTTCTCTCTTTTTTTTTTTTTTTTTTTGTGGCCCAGGTGGGCGTCGGCGTCACCCTTCCTTGGGTGTATTTCCGGTGACGTCGGCATGCTTCCTGCGGAAGCTCCCATCCCTGGGCGCCATCTTCAGATTCTTTTTTCCGCGGTCGGGTCTGGATCGTTCCCGTTGGGCTCCAGACATTTTTGGAGAAAGTACTGCAAAGCGAGAAGTTCGAGAAGAAATTAAAAGAAGACCAAGGAAGACTTCGCAGACCATTGGCGAAGAGAGAAGGAGGAGAGAACGTCGAGAACTTCGACGATCATCAACGTCCACGCGGTCAGGGAAGCCTGAAACGCTCGAGGATGGACAACACGCCGTTCAAGTTCTGCCCGAATTGCAGACACAAGTACGCGCAGAAAGATCAGCACCCGGTGTGCAACCTTTGCCTACCGGTGGACCACAGAACCGAAGACTGCAACGCCTGCTCCGTCTTCGCCGCGAAGACCCTTCGTGTGAGGAAGAGCCAGAGGGTAGCACACGCCACCCTCGGAGGAAAAGCCCCGACGCCTTCGCTGTACGACCTGGGGATGTCCTCAGAGGAAGAGGACAACGCTGCCGCCGAACACGACAGCTACACGGTCGTAGAGACCGATTCCAAGAAGACGCCTGATAAGGTAGGAGACTCGACGTCCCACAAGAGCACGAGAGACCCTGAGTCTCGAAAGAACGAGGGCCAGACCCCGAAGGCGCCGACGCAGCGACATCTGCAGTCCGCGACCGCACACAGGCCCAGCGGATCCTCAGAGAAGGAGTCCCTGGCGCCGAGAGCTGTAGAACAGCAGAAGGCTCCGAAGATCGCCTCCGAAAGGGGCCGGGCTGTTGAGCAGCAGAAGGCGCCGAAGATCGTCTCCGAAAGGGACCGATCGGCGTCGAGGGAGAAAGACCCGAAAGCTTTGACGACGTCCAAGGACCCGAAACCAAGTTCGACGTCCAAACCTTCGACGCCGAGAGTCTCGCCGCCGAGCCAGGTGACGAAGAGAGGGGCCGAGCGTTCCGAGGCCGAGAACGCGGCCGAAAGGGAAAAGAAAAGACGGCGTTTGGAGGCCGAGATGGCGAGCATCTTGCAGCGGAAGAAGGATTTCGACGCTGAGATGAGTACCTTTACAATTCCACACAAGACCAAGCACGTGGTGCTAGATCTGGTCGAAGAGGAAGAAGAACTCGGCGACGGACATGGCCCGGCCGCCGAGATGGTCGACGACCAGGGAGATGAGGAGAATCCCTACGAGGATTACGGCTATGACGAGGAGGAGGGCAGTAGGTTGGACGCCGAGTCGGTCACCTCTGACCCCATCGAGGAGGATTACCTGGATATCGACACCGAGAGCCCGGAGGAGGCGGTCGACACATACCCCTCGAGGCCCTCGCCGCCTGACGACATCGGGGCATACAATTCGGCGATACAATCTGCCGCAGCGGCATTTAGGTTAAAGCTCGACGAGGAGAAGCAGAAAGCAGACTTCCTGCTCGAGACTTTGCTCCCAACACAGACAAGGAGCCAGTTCCTCCCAATGCTCGAGAGCGTCTTGGCTCAAGGACAAGAAGCATTCAAGGAGCCCGCAACATGCAAGGCGGTAACCCCTAGAACAGAGAAAAAATACAAACACTCCACGAAGGACCCGGCCTACATTCGAGGCGAGGTCTCCGCAGACTCCATTATCACGGCCACGGCTAGGAAGAGGGCCAACGTATCCACTACCTCGGGCCCACCACCGGATAAGGAGAGCAAGAGGATGGATCTGGTGGGCAGAAGGATCGAACGGAATGCTGCGACCCACTGGCGCATGGCTAACTCCAACGCTCTTCTAAACAGGCACATGTACCAGATCATGGACGGCCTGGGGCACTTGGTGAAGGACCTACCCCAGGAGGCCAGGCAGAAGGCCGAGATGTTGGTCGAAGAGGGGAAAAATGCGGCAAATTCTTGCCTTAAGACGGCCCTGGACGGGGCAGACACCGCCAGCAGGCTGATGATGATGGGTGTCACGGAAAGGAGACACGCCTGGCTCAGGATTTCAGGGTTCAAACCAGAGGTGCAACACAGTATCCTCAACACACCGTTCAACGGCGACACGCTCTTCGGGGCAACTGTGGACGAGAAACTCAGCCAGCTCAAGAAAGATAATGAGACGGCAAGGTCTATGGGGGCGTTGCAGTTCAGAGGCAACAGAAGAGGCACCCCGCCACGGAGGCCCGGCGGGAGAGGTGGAAACCAACCAGGTACATCACACCAGGTTTTCCAGCAAACGCACCAGGCAGACTCACAGGGACAGCAAGGTCAGCAGAAACAGTCCTGGCAGTACCAACCAAGAGGTCAGTCCTTTCGAGGAAGAAACGGACGTGGCCAGAATAGGAGAGGGGGGCAGCAGCCCTCCTCGAAGTGACTCCACAGAACTCTGGGTGCCCAGCCACAGAAAGGACCCGGGGGGGCACCACGTACCAAGGGGTCGGGACAATCAAAACACCTACGACCACATGACACCAGTGGGAGGAAGATTGCAATTTTACCTCCAGGAGTGGAGAGAAATCACATCAGACAAATGGATCCTAAACATCATCCAATTCGGGTATTGCCTGGAATTGGAGAAAAGGCCAACAAGCAGGAAACCAAGGGGAAGACCGCCAGCAGGAGACCAGCTGGCGAGGCTTCAGGAAGAGGTAAAGGAACTTCTGCAAAAACAGGCCATAGAGCGAGTCCCATTCAAGGAAAGGAACAAGGGAGTCTACTCGACGTACTTCCTGGTACCAAAGGTAGACGACAAGATGAGGCCCATCCTAGACCTGAGGTTCCTCAACAAATTCATAAGAACACAGAAATTCAAAATGACCTCCCTGCAGGAGGTGCTACCGCAACTGCAGGTCGGAGACTTCATGGTCACGATAGACCTCAAGGACGCCTACTTGCACATACCGATGAACAAAAAGCACAAACATATGCTCAGGTTCACAATCGGGGGAGGCCACTACCAGTTCACAACGCTGGCCTTCGGACTCAAATCAGCACCAAGGGTATTCACGAAGTGCCTCGCAGCAGTTGCTGCACACCTACGAAGACAGGGGATACACGTATACCCTTATCTAGACGACTGGTTGGTGAAGGCGAGTTCGTACCAAAGGTGCAAACACCACGCACAGACAGTGACGAGCACGCTCATAAACCTGGGGTTCTCCGTCCATTGGGAAAAATCGTCAATGGAACCGGAGCAAGTGAAGACCTTCCTGGGGGCAGTGATCAACACCGTGCAGGCCAAGGTGTTCCCCAGCGAGAAGAGAGCCAGGGCGCTGGTCAAGGAAACTCGCCTCTACCGGAAGGGGCAAGCTCGGACAGCGAGGACGGCGAGCAAGATCATGGGGATGATGGCATCATGCATCCACCTGGTGCCGAATGTGCGGCTACACATGAGACCCATGCAGGAATGGCTCCAGGAACAGTGGTCACAGGCGTCAGGCAGTTGGGAGGATCTTGTGGTGGTGACGCACGCAGTGCAAAGGGAGATGACATGGTGGACCATGGAGAACCTAACAAGGGGAAAGCCTCTAACACCCCCAACTCCGACAGTGACCATCACCACAGACGCATCCCTGAAGGGATGGGGCGCTCACATGGAGGAGCTCAAAGTGAGAGGACTGTGGACGCCAGCAGATGCGACAAAGCATATCAATTACCTAGAATTGAAGACAATCTTCCTTGCACTGAAAGCCTTCCAGACAAGACTGTACAAGCAAAGGGTGTTACTGCAGACAGACAACACCACGGCGATGTTCTACATCAACAAGCAGGGTGGAACACAGTCAACAACGCTTTCAACACTGGCACAGGAGATATGGAGATGGGCCATCCCTCTACAGATAGACCTGCTAGCCATACACCTACCAGGGAAGGAGAACATTCAGGCAGACTGGCTGAGCAGACAGACATCGGCATCCCACGAGTGGGAGCTCAATGCTCAGGAAACGAGGTGGTTATTCAACAGGTGGGGAACGCCATCAGTGGACCTGTTTGCAACACGCCAGAATGCGAAATGCCAGTACTTCGCATCCAGACTACCCGAAAAGGGGTCCCTTGGGAATGCCCTATGGATAGATTGGTCCGGGACATTTGCCTACGCTTTTCCCCCGATACCACTGATACACCGAGTACTGAGCAAGTGCAGAGCGAGCAAGATGACCCTGATACTGGTCGCGCCACAGTGGGCGAGGCAGACATGGTACTCGCAGATCATGGAGATGTCACAGAGTGCACCCCACAGATTCGGCAGAAGAAAGGACCTGCTCTCCATGCAGAACGGAGAGGTGCTGCACCCAGAGCCAGAGACCATGAGCCTAGTAGCATGGCTCCTGAGGACATAGTTTGCACATTTGAGACTGCCAGAGAGCACCCTCAGGGTCCTTCGGGAGGCACGGAGGCCGAGCACACGGCGGTGCTATGTCGCAAAATGGAAAAGATACACGATGTGGTGCAAACGTGAACAACTTCACAAGAAAATGAAGAAAGACTCCACAGTGCTGCGATACCTGACACACTTGCTGGACAAAAAACTCAGTTCATCCTCCTTGAGGGTTCACTTAGCGGCTATAGTAGCCTACACAAGGGGTGAGATGGGCAGGAGCTTCTTCACATCCCAGGTTGTCAAGAGGTTCCTGGAAGGAGCGAAGAGGATCGCACCGCCCAAGCGGGTGCCACCACCAGCATGGAACTTGAACGTAGTTCTCACGGAACTCATGAAGGAGCCCTTTGAACCACTGCACAGGGCCTCCTTAAAGATGCTAACCATGAAAACAGCCTTCCTAGTTGCTATAACGTCATTACGCAGGGTAAGCGAACTACAAGCGCTGACGCTACAGGAACCCTACATACAAATACATAGTGATAGGGTTGTGATGAGGACGGACCCACACTTCATGCCGAAGGTGGTCTCCAGGTTCCACATGAACCAGTCCATACAGATACCGAGTTTTTTCCAAAAACCAACCAATAGCGCTGAGCGAGCTCTGCACACCTTAGACGCCAGAAGGGCGGTCATGCATTACATTGAAAGGACAAAGGAGCACAGAAAAACGAAGCAGTTCTTTGTGTCATTCGCCAACAGTTACATGGGCAAAGCAGTAACGAAGAACACTATTGCACGATGGATAGCACAGACGATTCAGCTCTGCCACAACAGGGCAGGACAGGAACTAGACGAGGGAGTGCGTGCACACTCCACTAGGAAGAAGGGGGCCACAATAGCCTTCCTGGCTAACACGCCCATACAAGACATATGCCTGGCGGCAACATGGGCTTCAGTGCACACGTTCACAAAACACTACTGCGTGGATGTGCAGATGAACAAGGAAGCGCAAGTCGGACAAAAGGTGCTCCAGCACATATTCAGACACCAGAACTCATCTTCCACCCAGCCGCCACGGAAATGAGAAACCGCTACAAAATCTATGCACAGCATAGTGAATCCAGAAAGATTCACGCTGCAAAACGAATAGTTTCTTACCTGTCGGTGTAGTTTTGCAGCTTGATGATCTTTCTGGATTCACTAGCGAACCCACCCACCTCCGCCAGAAAGATGAGGCTGGAGAGAAAAGGGGTGGTCAAAAAAAAAAAAAAAAAAAAAAGAAGATGAAGAGATAAAATGGATTTTACATACAAGGCGGTTAAGGAAAAATCACCTACATAGAACATTGCCATCACTTCGGAAACGAAGGAAACACGAAAAAAAGAATCCGAAGATGGCGCCCAGGGATGGGAGCTTCCGCAGGAAGCATGCCGACGTCACCGGAAATACACCCAAGGAAGGGTGACGCCGACGCCCACCTGGGCCACAAAAAAAAAAAAAAAAAAGAGAGAAAAGACTACGAATCCGGACCCAACCACAAGACCGCGGAATATGCACAGCATAGTGAATCCAGAAAGATCATCAAGCTGCAAAACTACACCGACAGGTAAGAAACTATTCGTTACTTGCCTTTGGTAACTCCTTATCTGGTAGACATAATCTAGCTGCATATTCCTTACCGATTCACCCAACCTCCCCCCCCCCATTGCGGACAGGTTTCAAGGGTCAAGGCTGATCGCTTTTAGAGCCCTAGTTGTTCTAAACACACCACTGTCAGTGCACTTCATGGCTCCGCGCTCCTGGTGTGAAAAGCCGTGAAATGTAACTGATGTCGGCTCGCCGAGGTGGTACCTATATATATTAAGTGGATGTCACTTCTGGCGCGGATGACGTCACGAGGAGCTGACAGACGCCACCAACGGGGGTGCAAGGGTATTGCTCTAGCAAAAGTCTTCAGGATCCAGCCTCATGCTTGGGAAAATCTAATGTAAGGAATCTGTGGCTAGATTGTCTCTACCAGATAAGGTGTTACCGAAGGTAAGTAACTTGTCCGATAAGAGTTACATGAGTAGAATACATAAAGAGAAAATGCTGAATTTTCCGAAACTTGTGTGCCTAATTGTTGAAAGCCCTCGTGACTTTAATTGATGGTTTAAACATCTCGGTGAGTAAGCCGTCAATGCCCACTATCCTGGTGGCATAAAAAACAAGCATTGGCATAGCCAATAGGTCTCGCTTTTGGGACCTCATAAGTATTTAGTTATGCAGCACAATATCTTTGGTGCAACAACATGAACCGATGCATGGCTTAAACACTTATAAGGTCCCAAAGACAAGACCTATTGGCTATGATGGCCCTCCTGATGAGGGGATACAATATTCACTGAAGTTCCCAGCCCAGGTCTGGATAATGTTGGATGGGGCCACACTTCTGCAAAGACCCAGGTGTGGCTTGGGACTGGTTGCAAGCCTACAGAACTGGATCAACACTCCTGAAACCACGACCTTAACGTAGAGCTTCTCGGGGCAAATTGAAGAAACTCACTCATGGAGCCTAATGCGGTAGGCCCCTGAATCCTATTTTGCAAGCACATATTTGTGTTCAGATGGTGTATCAGTTTCCGAGTACGCCCTATGCGTCATCAAAAGTTCTGCCACTGCCTGGAGAGCAGCGGCGCCATTCCTGCTTGGTTTGTGATACTGATGACCTTTTCAGTGCCGGTAGCCGTAAAGTACTCCTACAAAAGCTTGTAAACTTGGCTGTGAGGTAATTGGAATTTTTATGGTCAATTGTGTCCCCTAACGTAGACCCCAACGGCTCCAAGTGAATTACAGTTCCCATTACCATAGTAGGCCCCTGGCTTCGAGCATCCGCATGTAGACAAGCAGACACCTATGCACGCACTAACATTCAGTATAGGGTAGCCTCTGCCCAAGAGACCTTTTCCTCTAGATTAAACATCCTCCAAATACTAGATATCAGATATGTTTAGGAACAGGTCGATCTGACATGCCAGACTTATGTCTCTTCTACTAATGTTAAAGGTCAGACTCTTAGCTTCCTCCCGTTGCACGTCAATCACACGTCATATTAGCTGCACGCGCATCCAGGCCTTAGGTTTTAGCTGACTCTGCAAGAATTCCCTAAGCATCCACCCACTTATGACACTTTTCTGTGACGTTTTTATTTCACGCCTCTGTGCCCACCCATGTTCACGCCTTTTTGCTACGCACATGTGTTCTTATCATATACATTTCACTTGTCACGCCTACTGTATTCAATGCTATTGTGTCATTTTACTATATATGTCATGTACTGTGAATAAATCGTTGACATCTTTTCCTGCCATCATTGCATACCCGAACCCTTGTATTGATGGACGAGATCTCCATTGACTCGAGTCATTTAGTCATTTATGATTAAAGCCCTTAAGACTCAGACACCCTGGACTCTGCCTCTCATTTGATTGAGCTATTCTTATGTAAGTTATATGGCAAAAAGAGTATACGGTAAAATATTTACCACAGCTGTAAAAGTAGGCATTCTAGCGAAATGGAGGAATGCGAGAAGATGACTTTTTAAACTTTGCATAGTACACTATGCTAAGGTTACTCTGCTTTAACCTCAAATTTAATAGGTTGTCCTCCAGTCATGGTGAATTATAATTTTCAGGTGATAGTAGTATATAGGCTCTTGGTTAGGAGCGGGTATCTTGGGGAAAAAAGCTTGCAAAAGAGAGAAAGATAGTTGTGTTTCTAGCACCTAAAAACAGTGTTACCAGTCAGAGGAGCTACAAACTATAGTTTAGTGTTTTTGTGTCAGAATAAATCCCCTCATTGAATGAAAACTAAAAGAAGAACGACATGTATTGGGTACTAAAGGCCTGTGCTTTTAAGAGATGTACATAAGTACATTCTGAGCCAGATTCTGTGCATTCCCATAGCAAGCTTTCGATAGACCGCTGTTTACATAGAAGTGTTTTTGGGTCATGAAGGCTGAGCCGAAGGCTCAATAAACACACAGTGAAGTTTCCAGGAGGACAGGTGAGGCTGCCAAAGAGAAATTTGTCAGCAGCCTAGTAGCACATGAAGGCCCAAAACATAGCTGCTAAGGTTTCAGATTGCCATTTTCATAATTTTAGTGTAAGTATGAGTGACATTTCAACAACTATGAGTGACACACTTTCTCACAAGCAAAATTAAGCAATGAAGACTAGGGAAGCACATACATTCCAGAAATGACACCCCATTGAGCTAGAGAAACTCTAAGATCTTAGACCTGCTACCCAGCACAAGAAATTGAAGGGAAGGAAAGGCTGACAGAGGCACACTCACAGCCTGGGGGTCCCTGCCAGGCCGCAAACTCAAATTTAGCTAAAAAGAGACACAGACTGAGTGGTATAATAAAAGTGGATTGCACAGGCTACTAGTCATATCGGCAATTGACACAATTTGTGGCACAAATAATGTTTACTTAGTTGAATTAAGACAAATACCCTTTACTCACTCTCTCAGGCACTTATCATGCAGGATGTAGCTCCTCGTCACAGAAGCTGCTGAGGTGGCGCCGCTGCCTAGTGGGCTTGAGGTCTTGTCTGGTCTCTCCTGCTCGAATGTGCAGTTGCACTGCCATGTGACCTATATTTGCTGGATTATGGCCTGCCTCATACTGAGTAACTCTCAACCAGCGTTGGTGGGTCCTGGAGTCGCAGGCGGGTTCCCATATTCCTGTATTAATTATTTTATTACCAGCCGTGGCGTCGGTGAGAAGCTGCTGGCTGTGCCTTGCCATGGCGCTCAGCACAACAGGACACCTGCACCTGGCAACGACCGGACTCTCCGCTGCGGTGCAAACAGCAAGGTTGTAGGAGCTGCTGCGACCCTCTTAATAATCTCCAAGTGCAGCCAAAATGTACATATGCTGCCCGTTTGTAGCGCGGGTGGCAGGTCAGAAAGAAAAATGTTTTCTTATTGGTCTGTCTCGGAGCACTGATGATGGAGCATGAGGATTCATCTGGTATATAGCTTCAGAGAACAAGGCAAGGAGGCATTGATTGAGTGTGGCAGGTAAATCTGTGTTTTGGGATCCTTTGCACAGGCGTTATGGGTACCACATGGCAGCCGAGGATGCGGCCAGGGTAGCAGTGGGTAGTGACTTCTATGCTAAAAAGCAAATTTAGGAGGAAGCCAGCGGTTTTGCAAAACAGGATGCATCCAGATGTGGTTTTATAATGTGATATATCTCATTAAAGTGCATTATTGGCTCTATTTATGCCTACTGGTAGTGTTATTTAAATAAGGAAATAACCGAACCTGCCCACCATAACTGAGACCTGTGCAGGCAATTCCATCAGATTTTCTGGTCCCTGAACATCCTGCCCATAGATGAGGAACACAAAGAATTTGAGGATGATTTGCGGTACTTAAGAACCTTTTATTTTCCCTTTTCAGGCACTCCACCTACGGAGAGAGTGAAAACTACTGTCTGCTTGATGATTTATGTTGAAGGGAAGAGTGGTTTTGCTGGCACTGTGTAATGTCTATGGTGTTTTAATGTGGCACCGCTATCACCACGAAATAACTGAAAAAGAATCTACGAACAAAAAAAGCATAAACGGATAAATGAACAACTTTGTAATAAAAATAAAAAAACAGCACAGATTTGGATGTGCTGCAAACACATGAAAACGAGGAAATAAATGAATGTGGAGACGTGCGGGTGTCACCGGGCATGCAGAAAGATTGCACTCTGAATCGGACCAATGTAATAACATTGCTAACGCAGAATGACTGTTCCTGCCCTCAGGGGTATGAAATTACGTGGTTTCAGATCAAATGGGGCGGATATAATGGTAGGTGGCTTTAGAGACATAATTTTTTTTTCTTGCAACCATATGCTGCTGGAACAACAAGAAAGGTGATGAAACCAGCTCTGAGCGATTAAAACAGTATCAGCAGCAAAGCCAGAACACACATTGGCTGATTAGCAGCAGCAATAAGAGAGCAAACGAAACTAAAGAAACATGTAATGGCAAAAGCCGCGAGTTCCTTATCAACAAGACGCAAAAGAGTATCGCTTTGCATATATTACATGGATCCTAAGGTTTAAGTGTGCTTCATGAGACACAGTGAAACCTAATTGCAATTAAAACCAAGCAGAACGAGAAAAACAAGCATTGGCTGCTCAGCCTTGAAAGGGACGTGCCCGTGAAAGTGATTGCGATGCACTTAATGACCCGTGACGGAGGAAAGACAGGTGGCGGCTGCGCGCGTCCACGCACGCATAACCGCAAGCTTGAGGCCAGCAAAAGCCTGTTGTAGCACTTTCAAAACCCACTTACTAAATGTCTTGCAGCGCATGCCCTGGCTCAGGCGGGACCTAAAAATTGCTTCACCATTACCCTCTGTTTCTCATGCCATAGCCCTTTGTCTGAAGCCTTCCCCTTCTGATCGCCATCTTTCCAACTAGTGTAAGCTACTCTTATGGATAACCAAGTTCAGTCCATAAGCAGAATTTGCATTTAGTTTCATTACCTACATTTCTCTAGAAAATTGCCAATGCTACAATTTACCCATGCTCAGCAGCCATTTGAAAAGATACATATCTCAGACATGGTCTATTGCTTTTTTTCAAATGTTTTAAAATATTTGTTTTGATTTAATAACTTGTTTCTGAAGCCCTAAAGCCTGTCATTTGAATTTAATAAACCCCCTTTGAATATTAGTAACTTTTCTTGTATTCAGTCGTGCAAAACCACCAATGAAAATTAGCTGATAGTTGCCATGTAGGACTAGTATCATAAGCAATGTAATGTTTGCTATACCTCAGAAATGTTCACTTTAATCTTTTGCTGTTTACACCGTATATGTAATTTGCTTAGATAACATTTTTTGTATTGTGTTCTCTGTTTTTCAGGCATATCTGGAATCATTTTATAAGTTTTGTAAAGCGCTAGGAGGCACGACTGCAGATGCCATGTGCCCTATCCTGGAGGTATGACTTTTTCGAGCCGATAGACATTGCCTAAAGTAGCCGCAATGCAATACTTGAAATCTATGTTAATTGCCCAGACAATCTAAAGTATCTATTCCAGTTCACATGGGATTAGGTGAAGCTTCAGTAGGTTAAAAATCACTGGAGACGACTAATTTTTTTTAATAAATTGAACTTGACATTGTTTCAATACGCTTGACTTCTTTAGCAAAGAAAAATACCAGATCATGGTAAAAGTTAAATTATACCGCAGTACCTGGAAGGTGATCAAGAAATCAACAGAAGCCACCCTATGAGGTGTTAATTAGCAAACTGATAGAAATGGGCTGCAAGTGTATCTTGTGCTGCCTATCAAGAATAAAATTGATTATACACTATCTTCCCTAGAAGAAAGTATTAAAGAAATGTACATTATCACGCATCAATTATTTACATGTCTGTTATGAAATAAAACAATTTTAAAAACCTAGATGGACATTAACACACTAAAGCAGTAAACATGTAAACAGACGAAGATGTACATTTAAAGAAGCTATAATAAACAATTCTTTAATGGCTTCTGTCAAAGTAGTAATCTTTTAACCTTTGAAATATTGAAACCAACTATCTCTCAATGAACAGTCCTTGGCCCATGACTTATACCAGACAGCCAGTACATCGGCCTTTTCACTGTATTTTTATAACCAACTGTTCTAAAGTTTGCATAAAATATAGAATTGGTCTCAACATTTTGTTACTAGATAATATTGTATCTGACTCATGGGGGCGGTGTATGGCAAACAGACGAAGCCTCGCTAATCCTAAGCACTGGAGTAACTACACCCTTTATGGTCTTCTGTCTATCAAAAATTGGTTACAACTCTGGATCGAGGGTGACTGTAAACAAGTCAGCGTTCAATATTAAGCAGGCTAAGGCAGGTCCATCTGGGACCAGTCATCAGCATATTTATAAGTGATGTTTTGGTGTCTGTCCTTGTGGTACAGTGCTAGAGATGATCATAACTGTAAAGGCTACAAAGAAGGGTTTATGTGAAGGTTTTGTTTTTTATTTCACTCGCACAAATGTGAAGTGTTTCACTCGGGCTCAATATTTTAAATACATATTGATGATGATGGATTATTTATAAAGAGCACCAATGCCTGCTGGCTTCTTGGCACTGACAGTGGGCGCTTATGGTAAAGAGCCAGAGGAACAAAGAAAACCCTAAGCAGTGCCCTCCAGTAGGCTAAATGATCTCGGATTGTGCTGCACATATATGATCATTGAGGTACCTTGGAGAAATAGCAAACAGCAAATGAGATGTGAACAGTTCGGGTGATGTAAAAATACAGTTGCTGGGTTAAGCTTTGTTAAAAGTGAAGGTAGTAATGCAACTCTATAGCGCCAACACCACATTATGAATAATATTGTGTGGTTCATTGTTGATCCCATTAATATGAACAACTCTGAAAAACCTCAATGTTTTAAAAATGTTAGTAATAGAAATTGAATGGATCCAAGGCTTAGATGAGAAAGAAAGAGTAGTATCGCTTTTTTGATCCACTATCATAAAAAAAAGCTTAGTGACTGTTGCAACACTAAATTAATATTCAAGTTGAGGGTAGAAAATATGAAGTAGTACATATGAAGGAGTTTAATATTTGTGGATATTCCTACTAATGCAAGGTTTTATACTTTGATAGCTAAACCAGAATGAGTGCGGTATGGGACTGTGGAAATACCACCTGAGAAAATGTTTTCGGATTCGATGTTAGGTGACAGGGAGCAACGTAAGGAATTAGGCTGAGGAACTTAACTATACTGTAACATGTTTTTAAGTTTGGGCTTTTCAAACTATAGACATCTGTCTAACCTGGTACCCCCTACCCGTAAGATTGGTCATAATGCATTGGACTTTTTACTAGAGGGCTTCTGTTTGTACTAATTACCTCCGTGAGGCACGTATGATTCCCCAGAAGTTATTTGATCTGTACTGCTCACTTTATTGCAAGTTGTTTTACAAGCAACTTGTTAAAATTAACTCTTTAACAAAATCTAGATTCAAAGACTTGGCTTGACAGGCAGACTGCTTTTTTGTTATTAAAATGAAGTGAGTCCTTTTATTTCATTCTGGTGCAATTCAGCATTTACTGGGTTACTACTATTGGCTAGATATACGGTCTTTGGCTAACATGAGTTCTGCTCCTAATTTCCATCAGAAGGTAGTCTGAATAACCATTATTATTATTTTTTTCCATTAATTATAATAGCAAATTCACCACATTTAAATGTTTCTTCTCAGACGTTACATTTCTTGTGCAGAAGAGGGAATTGGTGATTGCAAAGGAGTCATTACGGTTAGACTGACCCTTGTTGTGTTTCTTAGCACTACAGTGTCATTGCATTTTTTATTAGAAAGTGTACTTGTTTGAGGTTGGAGAGGATTTTTGAGACTTCGTTTTTAGTTGACAAAATGAACCGGAGAAGAAAGTCTAAACTGTGGTCTGTTTTTGAAATTCTTTTCAAGATTTAAATGTTAAAATGTAGAGATATTCGCATGGGACTCTCAGTCTTTTGTTTGAAATGGTTCTATTCAGCATCTCTGAACAGACTGTGGCTGAGCTTGCAAGGTACTGGATTGTATGGTTGTTACCAGTTCCTGATCTAATTTGAAATGTTTCTTGGAGGAGTTGTCCATCTTTGAATTTCGTGTCTGAAGGAATATATTTTCTGCTTGGAGAAATGGGTTGTTTGCATCCTTGGGACTAGGTGAGGCGCCCAATTTGTCACAGGGCCAAGGACATGTATTTAATTTTCCACTCTGCCATGATAATTGGTGGGTGTCATCAGTGTTAAGGGTGAGTAGTGCCTTAACAGGATGAGTTTTGTAGTTTGAAATGGACTATCAGATTTGTGGCAGTAGTACTGCCATTTTCAATGAGGATGGTTCTCTGGTAGCCCAGTGATGTTAGATTGCTAATTAAGATGTTTGAAGATGTCAAGGCTCTCCCTGAGAGAGAAGTCTGCATCTCATTACCTGTGATGCCTTGCTCAGCAGCTGCTCGGCATTTAAGGAGAGCATGTGATCCTGACCAAGCCACATGTTATGGATAGGTAGATTGACAAACAATGGGAAACCCAAATTGTCCATATCTGTAACTGCAATTTGTCGTCCATTATGTTTAGATTGGCCATGAATGACAGACTCTTCATTATAATAACTGTACATTTGTGGTAAAGTCAGTATATGTTGGGAAGAGGTATGTTTTTTATTTGGATAATATATACGTGTAGAATCTTCTGTTAAGAAAACTCCTTGTAGATAATTTACTTGAAATCTGGGGATATTATGTTCACTTGGTTGTGGGTGTGTGTGTGTGGGGGGGGGGGGGGGGGGGGGGGGTTCAGACGCATTGCCCTGGATTGGAGTGAGCACAATGGAAAGGGTTTGGATATAGGGGGCTGCTGAGGATTTCCCTCTAAAGGGGGTGAGTCCTTGTAAAGTGTTCCACCAAGCACTCCCCCCACCCCCGAAAGGAAACAAAGGCCCACAATTTCCAGGGTTAGAAGTTCGCCAAGGAAGCATTAATTAAGGGGAAAACCAAGCCCCAGACGTCCGAAAATGCGTGAGGGGGTTGTGTATCCTTTCTATGAGCCTTATCATGAGCTGTTTCACTAATGTTTGGTAAATAGTCATGTCGTAGAATATGGAGTTGGTGTTGTATTTTATTCATTTTATTTTTTACTTACTGAGACTGTCACCATTTTTGGTATTGGGAGCTGGCCTTTTTGTGAGGCTGTCAATCAGTTGAGTAATTGTAGTAAACACTGAAGGTCAATTTATGAATTAAGGGTGCTTAAACACTTTTTGACATAATGACGACTGTGACCATGTCTTGTCTCTCAATCGATAAAGTAAGTAGAAACTACAAACTTTAATTTGACCTTGAAAAAGTGCCTCTAAACACGTTTTGGCTGTTTGTTTTGGGCACACTGAATTGGCACGCTGTGAACTTTGGATCTACTTATGTAAAACTGGATGAAATATTTTTGAAATTTGTGCACAAGAAATTTTATTAAGCAAAGATTAGTGTCTTGGGAAAAAATATTCTATTCGATTTTAAAGCTATGCCGAAGTTGTATAATTTCAGTGCTTCCTACCTTTTGGGTTCTAGAAGCTACTACCCAGCCTTAGGATTCTATGACTTTGTTGGACTAGTCCTGTAGGAAAAAGTGGTCATGGAATCCCTTACTGATCAAACTATGTACAAGTTGGGGTATGTTCTTTTAAATATGATTAATATCACCAAGTGACACATTTTGCCTTTAGACGCTCAGCGGTGCACAATGTGACTCCTTTTCCAATTACACTCAATTTTGGTGTCTTCACTATAAATAAGGCTCGAACACCATCATATAATTTTTTTTGCACTTTACCAAGCTTTTCAAGAAGTTGTTTTCAGATGAAGCAGTTAATATTCTGCTGTGTTTTCTCCCTTTAAAGTTTGAAGCTGATAGACGAGCCTTCATCATCACCATTAACTCGTTCGGGACCGAGCTGTCTAAGGAAGACAGAGCCAAGCTCTTTCCACACTGCGGGAAGCTTTACCCAGAGGGTTTGGCTCAGCTGGGACGTGCTGATGATTACGAGCAGGTGAAAGCTGTGGCGGATTATTATCCAGTAAGTTTCTCTTTTATAGTTGAAAAAAACAAACCGTCAGGCTCATAGTCCGTTTTTTCTATTGACTAGAAGATTGCATAATAAATTGAAACACAGAGAGAAGCCATTGCAAAATTAGTTTGTCTTCCCTCACCATAAAATGTTTTGATATAATCATCCAGTTTCATAAACCTTATGCCCGTACACATTGTGTCTGTGCTAAGCTCCTGTTTTTTCACAATATTTTTATGGCACACAGCTAAACTGTTTTGTTCTTCCCCAGCTGTGGCTTGCTATGCTTATGTTGTTTTGGATGTTAAGACCCCTTCTCCTGTTCTGCTTGAAAACCAAAATTAGTAGAACATGCCCAGACTGTGATTGTTGGCTAATATTTTTTGTGCATTCTGTCAGCAGTGAGGACATTGACATTAAGAATCTGTTCTTGAATACGTCTGAGGCAGCTGTAGTAGCGCCATAAATGTGTCGATTGTGGTATTAACGATATCACAGTTGCACAAGAAATCTAATGAATAAGCAGGGTTCATGACTGATTTTCCCTTTAACAGTAATCTGCTAGAATCTGGCCAATCATCACAGAACACCTCGGGTATTTTGCAGATTTTGTAACATATTGTGCAACTAGAGGAAGTAGATGTATGTAGCACTCTAATTTGAAAATAACTGCTTCTGGATAATCCAGTGTATAAAAACCAAACACCCGGTTACCATCTTCATTTTCCTTTTCGTGCCATCATGGTAGGATCCCCGGAGTATTTCACTTCCATTATTGTTGGAGCTATTCAGAATGTAATTACTTAATTTTCCTTTTTGTGCCATCATGGTAGTATCCCTGGAGTATTTCACTTCCATTATTTTTGGAGCTATTCAGAATGTAAATACTTTATTTTCACTTGTTTTCCCCCCTCTGCTTCAAATGTATGTTTAGTTTTTAGGTCTCGCTGAGTCAGCGCATGTGCATGCGCTGCTCTGCAACACATTTTGTAAGCAGGTTTTAAAAGTGCTGCTACCAAAGGCTTGGCCACCAGCTTGCGATTACGCGCACAAGCGCGCGTGCCTCGCTCCACCCCTCCCCGACCAGTTCCTGCCATCGGACAATTAAATGCTGCTTAGCAGTGCTTTCGCGCGCAGCGTGCGCGCACAAAAATTCCTCCGCCTCTCTCTCTCCCTCTGCAACCCCCATCTGTGTATTCCGCGCTGCCAGTGCTTGTTTTATTGATAAACTGTGTACCTATATCTTCTTCCCTTGTGGGGAGAGGGTACGTTCAATTTAGGCTTGACACTTGATCAAAGAGGGAGCAGGGTTGTAGGGCAATATTTATGGTTTATTTTCATTTATACACATTGAAGCTCAAAAATACGTTCAGGTGCTCACGTAAGTGGGTAGGTGCATATTGTGATTAAGAGAAAGCGAGATAAAAAACAAAACATCACATTGACAACATGAGGGAACTCCAATTAAATATGTACAGTGGATGGAGTTCCTGTTGTAGCGGTCGACGGCGTTTCGATCTTTTTGTTAGTTAAGATCTTCTTCAGAACATAGAGTGAGCCATCTGAAATTATCATTTGGGGATCGAAGTAGGAAAAGGATGAGTCTTTGTCCTTCGTGTGCTGGCGGTCACTCTTGTTCCAGGGGAATGGATGTGTGTGTGTTCCTGTGAGGCTGCACGGTGGTGTCGTATTCGGGCGGGTAGCGGGAATAAAGTGCGCGTATGTATGGTCTCGAGGTCTAGGTGCTTGTATTAATCGCCGGGTCCAGTCAGGGCTGCGATGTACTGGAGAGCCTATCTGGGGAAGAGTCAATTGATGTGATCCAGTGGGAGACTCCAGTGGTTAATGCAGTTGCTTACTGAAGGGGTTCTGCAGTCAGAATGGATACATCGAAAATGAAAGTATTGTTGGCCTGCCGAGCTTTTCAGATTTTCAAGCTCCTACAGTACCGGGACTTAATTGCGGCAAGCGTAGTCAGTTGATCACCTTCCTGGTCTGCACGCTGCAATCAATGCGTCTGTGGCTCCGCGCTCTGCATACATACATACATACATACATACAGGACTGGAACACTGTGCAAAACAAACTTTTATCTCTGGCCTGACCTGCAGCTGCCATCAGAACTAATGTAATCAACTGAAAAAGATTAAAAAGAAGCACAGTTTGGAGAGGGCTTGGGCTTCACTTTTTTGTGGTTAGCCTACATCTGGCATCTGATTGGGAAGAAGTTGCATGTCACAAAGGTGAAGTAAATGTTGGTGGTGCTATGTATTGCTTGTCAACTAATTTTGTACATAGTTGTATTTTATACATAGTACTTAGCCGTGAGTAAGTTAGCTTCAAGTACAGCAACACTTGAAAGTCTGGGTTTGTGCAATACAGTTTAAAATCTCAATTTATCATCTTCTTTATGTATAACCTTTCTATGTAGTTATGTATCTATATATTTATTACTTTACTCCTACTGTAGTAGAAAAAAAAAACTTTGACTCTTTCCAATGCGCTACTCCGTCTCACGTTATACCTCTCTCAAAATATCCTCTGCCTCCACTCACCGACTCATCCTATGCCTCATTCATCTACTATGATCTCCAAAATAAACCTTTCTAGACTCTTTCCCCATTCCTTCTTGCCTCACCCCAAACCTCATTTTACTACTATGATCTCCCAAACAACCCTTTCTAAATTCTTCTCTCATGAATCCCCCCTTTGACTTAACCCCAACCTCATTTTACTACTATGATTTCCCTAATCCCTTTCTAGAGACTCTTCCCTCCTCCATGTCTCCTTTTACTCATCCCAAGCCTCATCTTACTACTATGATCTCCAGATAGCACTTTCTAGACGTGTCCCTCTTCTATCTCTACATTATATTATTCAATACATTTAACAGGCTCGCATGCCCACTGCTCAAATTAACACACATTTCTGTATACTGATCCACCTCGAATCCTTTTTGGGTTCCAGAGTACCGTGCTACTTCCCAAAATGCTCTTCAACGCCTCATCAGGGGTAGTTAGAGGTTCGAGGCATGTGGGCTGCTGAATTCATATCTGTGCATAGATCGCCGCCTAGTGTTGGGTCCTGATGATTGCACATTGTTGTCCTGGAAGAGTCTTCGAAGTATCACGAGATAGGTGGCTCCTCCCCTGGACTACAGTGCGCATGGGCATCGACTCCATCCCCAGATTGTTTTTTCTGCCATTGGGTTCGGATGTCTTTGGTTCCCTCTTGTCGGAATCGATAAAAAAACAGTAAACTTTCCTCGAGACCAAAAGGTCTTTAGTCTTGCGTCGGTATTGTCTTGCGTTCGGCTTAATAACTTTCCTCGGCTCCGAGCCGAGCTCTGTACTTCCGCGTGCTTTCGGCACGGAAGGCCTTGTCGACGCTCCAGACTCATCGACCATCCATCATGGACCGTAGTCCATTCAAGAGATGTCCGGTGTGTTACTCGAAGTACCCACACATTGACGTCCACCCGGTGTGCAACAAGTGCCTGTCGCCGGACCACGATGAGACCAAGTGTATGGCCTGTTCGAGATTCAGGTCCAAGAAGACACTCAAGCTCCGTCGAGCTGCGCGCCTGGAGGCCCAGCAATCTGCTACTGCGCCTACGGACATTTTTGATGCTGGGGAGGTAGAGGATGAAGATATCCTGGACGTCTCAGAATCTAACCCCGCGTCGGATGTCGAGGAAGACTACGACGCTGAGGCCGAGGCTTTCGAGAACGAAGAAGTCGTCGAGGAGGTAGGAGACGACGACGGGGCCCTAGGGGCCATGGAGGATAGCTCGGACGAGGAGCTTCCTCAGACTGACTCTGGGGCCGTGCCAATCGATAAGGCCCAGGTCGAGGGATCGCCTTCGTGCCTTACCCAAGACCTTGATTGGAGTTCTTCGGCCCCGCCTGTAGGCCCGTCCACGAACATTGGTACCGAGTCACTCCCGGTGAAAAAGCCGAAAGTGAAACCTACGGTCTCGACGCCTGATGCTGCGCAAGGGCAGATATCGAAACCGAAAGTGCGCATCGCATTGGTCGGTTCGAAGACTTCGGAGGCCTCGGCGCCAAAGAAACCTAAGATGGCCGTCGAGTTGAAGGGCCTAGTCCAAATGGCTGAGCCGAAGGCTACCACGTCGAAGGCTAAAGCGTTGGCGCCAAAAACTATCGACACCGGCAAGGGTCGGGTAGACCACAAGAAGGCTGTCGACGTCTCCAGGAAGTCTCATGCGGACCCGAAGAAGCGGCACAATGACCCGAAGGTCCTCTCTGCCCCGCCTCCACACGACAAGGCCAAGGGGCCTACGCCAAGTGTGTCGACTCCGGAAGTGGCCTTGAAGGACTCCACTCCGAAACCGTCCTCGAAGGATTCAGTCAAACCGGCACGTCCATCGGCCGCGTTCACGAAGAAGGTAACGGAGTCCCTGCAGCGCATAAGGGAAGGCACCGCAGCAGCCGAGCCGAAGAACCCCCCCGCCTGCAAAGCCTCTTGAGAAACCGGCGAAGGCGTCCACGCCGATCCTTTTTATCTTGCCGCCTAAGACGGCGCCGAAGGCTTTCGCTGCTAAACCGGGGGCCGGCGTGCCCGAGAAGGTATCTTCGACGCCGAAGGCATCGTTGGTGGTCCTTGGCCCGCGGCCTCGACAACTTTCTGAAGAGGAGCGTCAGGAACATTTCATCGATGCCGAAACAGGCAGGCTTTCCCTTCTTAAGAGGAAAATCACCCCAGAACCCCTATTGGAGTCTTACAAAATCCCCCTAAAAAGGAAGATGGACTCTGCTGGTGCCCCAGCTTTGGTGGAACCCATTTCACCACAACTTCATGAGGTCTCGCCCGCTCACTCCGACGTGGACGAGGGTGAGGGCGATGACGAGGATGAATATAGCTATCCAGTCTACACAGACCCTGAGGATGTGACAGAGCCCTGGTCTGCTGGTGGTGAGCCTGGGGATCCACATTCAGGACAAGACCCTCAGCTCTTCTCTGCTAAGACTTCACCTACTGAAGACTCTGCTGCTTTCAATGCCCTCATTGAGCGAGCAGCAGCCAATCACAATGTCCAGCTGCATGCTGACCCTGTGGACGTAGATTTCCTCTTTGACACCTTTTCTGTGTCTGAAAAGACTGTAAAAACTCTGCCAATGCTGAAAGGCGTTTTAAAGCACGCTGCTGAGGTCTTCAAAGAACCCACCAGGGCGAGAGTCATCAACCCGAGGATTGACAAAAAGTACAAAGCGGCGCCCACTGATCCAACTTACATTAAAGGACAGTTGCCTCTGGACTCCCTGGTCGTCTCGAATGCCCGGAAGAGGGCCAACTCTCAGACTATGGGTGATGCTCCTCCCCCAGACAAAGAGTCCAAGGTCTTTGAGGCTTCGGGGAAGAGGGTTGCAGCGCAGGCAGCTAACATATGGCGCATCTCAAACACACAGGCGCTCCTAGCGCGTTATGACAGGGCGCACTACGATACCCTAGAGACCCTTTTGCAACATCTGCCTGATCACTATAAGGAAGGGGCTGAGATGCTAATCCAGGAGGGGAAGCTAATCTCCAACGCTTCCATAAAGTGCGCTCTAGACGCGGCTGACACCGCTGCGCGAGCCATTAGCACCAGTGTTATGCTTCGGAGACATGCCTGGCTAAGAATTTCTGGTTTCAAGCCAGACATACAGACCACCATCTTGAACCAAACAGTCAACCCTGATCACCTGTTTGGCCCGGATGTTGACACCACCCTAGAAAAAATGAAAAAGGACACTGACACTGCAAAATCCATGGGTGCCTTGCAGTCCCAGCAGTTTCGGGGTGGGTCCTTTCGTCGCTCCAATACCAGAGGCACCTCCAGGGGTCAGCTTTTGCAGTCCGCGCAGTTCTACAAAGGCAACACCCAGACTACTTACACCAACAAGAGTCGTGGTGGATACCGCGGCAACAGCGCCAAGGGCAGAGGATGTGGCAACAACAGCTCCAGGTCCTCTACCGCCAACAAACAGTGACTCAGTGTCACTGCCCCCCCGACCACACAACACCTGTCAGGGGGAGACTCCAGCAGTTCCTGCCCGTGTGGAAGTCCATCACCACGGACAGGTGGGTCAGAAAGCTTATCCAATTTGGTTATTGTCTGGAGTTAACATCCACTCCCCCCAACATACCCCCAAGGCACCGTCCTATGTCGGACGAGCACTTGCACTTATTGCAGCAAGAGGTCAAGGTCATGCTGCAAAAAGGGGCAATAGAGCTCGTGCCCATGCAGGAAAGAGGCACAGGAGTTTACTCCCTGTACTTCCTGATTCCAAAGACGGATGGGTCCCTCAGGCCCATCCTGGATCTCAGGCCCCTCAACTTCTACATCCTGTAGGAGCACTTCCACATGCTGACACTGCAGCAGGTGCTCCCGCTGCTCCAACAGGGGGACTTTCTCGCAACTTTAGATTTAAAGGATGCGTACTTTCACATTCCACTACATCCTTCACACAGAAAATACCTCAGGTTCACCATCCAAAACCAACACTACCAGTTCAGGGTTTTGCCTTTTGGGGTCACCACGGCACCCAGGGTGTTCACCAAGTGCCTGGCGACGGTGGCGGCACATCTGAGACGGCAGAACGTCCACGTCTACCCCTATCTGGACGACTGGCTCATCCAAGCGAAGTCAGCCCAGCAGTGTGCCGACCATGTGTCCCACACCATTCACCTCCTGCACGATCTGGGATTCTCACTGAATTACCCAAAATCCCACCTCCAGCCCGCCCACATACGGCAGTATCTGGGGGCGACCATAGACACTCTGGCGGCCACAGCACAGCCGAATTCAGTGAGAGTCAGCAGCATTCAATCGCTGATCCAAAAATTCAGACCTCAACACTCGCTTCCAGCAAGAGTGTTCATGCAGTTTATAGGCATGATGGCCTCCTGCATTTCCATAGTCCCGCACGCGAGACTACATATGCGCCCGCTTCAGGAGTGCTTAGCACGTCAGTGGACTCAGGCTCACGGGCAGTTGAAAGACCTAGTGTTGGTGAGCGGTCGGGCATACAACTCTCTGCATTGGTGGAATCCACAAAACCTTTGCAAGGGCCGACCGTTCCAAGAGCCTGTGCCACAGATCATCCTGACAACGGACGCCTCTCTCCAGGGATGGGGAGCTCATGTACTCCATTACACAGTGCAGGGCCTATGGACGCAACAGCAACGGAAGATGCACATCAATGTTCTCGAACTGATGGCAATCTTCATGCCACTCAAAGCCTTCAAAGTACATCTGTGCAACAAGGTCGTGTTGATCCGGACGGACAACATGACAGCCATGTACTACATTCAAAAGCAGGGAGGAACACACTCTCCGTAGCTGTCTCATCTGGGTCAGAGCATGTGGAAGTGGGCCATTCAGAGGAACATCTTCCTCATGGCAGAACACCTCCCGGGCAAGGACAATCAGATGGCGGACCTGCTCAGCAGGCACAGCCACCAAATGCACGAGTGGGAGATACATCCATCAGTACTCCAACAGTACTTCCAAAGGTGTGGTCATCCAGAGATAGACCTGTTCGCCACAAGGGAGAACCCAAAATGTCAAAGCTTCGCCACCAGGTTCCCACACCCGCAGTCGCAGGGCAATGCGATATGGATGAACTGGGCAGGCAAATTTGCGTACGCTTTTCCCCCAGCACCTCTGACAGCACTCAATGACTCTCATCCTGGTTGCTCCAACGTGGGCTCATCAACCATGGTACACCACGTTTCTAGAACTGTCCGTGGTGCCGCATCAGAGGCTACACCTCACACCCAGCCTTCTGACGCAGAGCCATGGCGACATTCAGCACCCAGATCCGCAACAGCTCAACCTGGCGATCTGGCTCCTGAAGTCCTAGAATTTGGCTACCTGCACTTACCTGCCGACTGAATGGACATCATTCGGGAGGCAAGAAAGCCCACCACTAGAGCATGCTATGCGGCAAAATGGAAGCGGTTTGTCATTTATTGTGCAGCCCACAACATTAACCCGCTGGATGCTTCTATTCAGAACATCATCTGTTACCTTTTCAATCTATACAAGTGTAATCTGGCCTATGCTTCCATTCGCATTCATCTGTCTGCAATGGCCGCTTATCTCCAAAATAGGCAGCACCTCTCCCTCTTCAGGGTGCCTGCCATCAAAGCTTTTCTGGAAGGACTCAAACGAGTCATTCCGCCACGGACTCCACCAGCTCCTGAGTGGAACCTCAATGTGGTCCTTACCAGGCTGATGGGTCCTCCCTTTGAACCACTGCATTCCTGCGAGATTCAGTTCTTGACATGGAAAGTGGCTTTCCTCATAGCTCATGTGCACTCCAAACAGCAGGCAGCTGTAGGGCAGGCTGTTCTCAAAACACTTTTTCAAACTGCTGCAGCTGGCACAGGCGGCCGCCGCTAATGGAGGGACTGCTATGTATTCTATGCACAGATATGAATTCAGCAGCCCACATGCCTCGAACCGAATATGCTACTTACCAGTATGCATCTGTTCTTGGCATGTAGGGCTGCTGACATTCATATCGCCCGCCCTCCTCCCCGGCGCCTGTAGCAGCTGCAGTATTCACATATACTCATAGCATGGTCATCATTCACTGAGTTTCACTCCATCTTGGCCACAATGGCTAAAAACAATCTGGGGATGGAGTCGATGCCCATGCGCACTGTAGTCCAGGGGAGGAGCCACCTATCTCGTGATACTTCGAAGACTCTTCCAGGACAACAATGTGCAATCATCCGGACCCAACACTAGGCGGCGATCTATGCACAGATATGAATGTCAGCAGCCCTACATGCCAAGAACAGATGCATACTGGTAAGTAGCATATTCGTTACATAAATACAATTACAATGTGTGTATTGTACTTCTTAGGACTGGCTTGATAGCTTTAGCTCTCAGTAAGGACTTTTTAATCGGAAAAATAATTAAATAATGAATGCATTCGTAACAATGGGTACATAAACAGGCTTTAGGTAGGCAGTCTTCAGCCATTGGTCTGTTTGATTGTAATTCACATTCTGTTTCTGCCCATGACCGTTTTTAGCATGAGGCAACCCACTTTAGCCATTTTTTCTACTTCCCTGTGAGTTGTGGCATTTCGCTGATAAAATGTGGAACATCTACCTGAAATGCGGTGTCAATTCTGGTGTACCAATCCTTTTGTTCTTCATTTTCTCTTCTTATGGGTCCCCCCTCTCTTTTCTTTGCTACCAAGCCACTCACATGTGGCTGATTTAAATTGGAGTTCACTGCATACCCGCAGCCACTGCTTCGAAAGTGGTCAGCCCTCTTAGTATGGTGGTGTTTATTGTGTATAATCGTTTAACGTTGTTAGGAAGCAACATGGCAACCATCTTGATACTACAATGGTGCCCAATGCAGCATACATTCCAGGATGCTTGCTGGGTAGGTGTGATTATGCTTAGTGTATCATTGGTTTTACTGTTCCAAGATAGCCGACATGTTGCAGCTAAATGTGGTGGCAATGTTGAAATTTCAAAAGAGTGATACACTATGCATAATAACATTTAAAATGCTTTGTCATTTGTTTCGTTTTCTTGTTTTATCGCAAGCGTATGCTCACTAAATTATGCTAATTAACTTTATGCTCGTCTTTTATTGTGGATGGGTGAATAGGAAAACATAAGACTGAGTCTTTCTTTTGTAAACATTTGAAAAACATCTCACCTGCGCCGTACAATGGTCTTAACCATCGTAAGGCGTTTATCGTGTCACAAATGGTGTTTCTGCTATTCCACTTAGCTTGAAGATTGTCCTTAACCTTGGTCTTTGCGCATGTACATTGCCTTCAGTGCAAAGAACAGCAAGAGAGCCTCCACAGTGAGTCTTTGAGTGTATCCCTGAATCCTGTTCTTGACTGCTAGCTTGCAACTTTCTGAAGTCTCTGACTTCTCTTGCACACTTTCCATGAATGAGTGTGCTCCTCGTGGCAAACATTGTGCTTCCAATTAATACTACTGCCTCCGAATCATTGTTGAATGACGTATCTATTGCACCATGTGGTACACCTTTATTTCAGGACCGTGTCAAAAAGTGAATCGTAAGGCGTCAAACAATTCAATCAAAAACTGTATTTTTCAGAAATATAATGTGTGATTTCATTGTGTTTTGCCACAAATTGATTTCGATACCTTTCCATAACGGCCAGAACCGGCCCTGCAAGTGCAGACACTTGCTTCCGTAAATGAAAATGTCAGTACTATAAGTCTTCAAGGTCGCTACAAGGTCTTTAGTACTTAGATAGATTTCCAATGCCTAATTTGGCAAATTGCTTTTGCAGAATTAGCTCTACTAATCCCCCCTCTTCTCTTCACCACTCCTCAGGCTTTGTAAAGCTTTAGTGTTCTGTACAGTGTGTCTTAACAAAAAGCGGATGGCTGGAATCCAACAAGTTAGTTACCCATAACATTGAATCTCCTAATATTGATATACTCACAACTTTTCCCTCAACCATCCCATTCTCGGATTGCTTTCCTGTGGCTCCTTAGCCACCATTTAAATGGTCCTTTGGTGCTTGAGATAGGATATATAAATGATACTCCCGCAGCTCAGTTAATAAGAAAATGTCACCCAATTTATAGAGAGACCAGAACACAATATATCCCCACAGGACAACCAAGACTACGATCTGCAGTGGAGAATTGGGTATAGTGTGGAAATACATCATCCCCCCTATTAGCACTGGTATGATTTCTAGATTGGGTGACACAGGATTAGAAAGAATGGTCACCTTTAATTTCTCTGTTTGTATTCTGTGGCGCGATTCCTTCAAATCATTGCCCTTTCTGTGCTGGTTACATTTGGCATGTGCCAAAGGAACAACTCATACGTCTAACTGACAGCGGTGCTTAGAGGTGAACTTGAAAATTCAAGCCAGATGTTTGGCTCAGCTCGTTGTCCTCAGGGACTTTCATGCCCAAATCGTGCCAAGCTTGTATGCAGCATCTGCCTACCATCCACACCGTTACCCCTTGCACCAAGTATTAAAGACAAAGCGTTGACTTGTAATATAAAAAGCATTGGCTTAGCCAATAGGTCTCACCTATGGGACCTTATAAGTGTTGAGCCATGCAGCACATTATCACCCACCGGGCAGATTTCTGTAATGGAAGTAGTACTTATGTAAAGTGTTTTCTCTCTCTCTTCTCAGCCTCTAACATCCACAGAGAGGTCAAGAGGTCATTGAAAACAGCTATCAGCCTGCAGCTCGGGAATTTTTGTGATTAGACTAATTTCTGTGAATTACCTAAAACATCTATATGAAAGTTCTTCTATTCGTTCTGCACTCTCTATGCACCCCAACACTACTCCGCCCTGCTTTACTCATTTTACATGAGTAGGTAAGACTCCTCGATAACACCGCACATATTCAACGCCGCCGGAGCTCAGGCCATCAGTGCTTGCAGGGGCTGCTTTCCTGTAGGCTTGGGATCCCTCCTCGCAACGCTGGCTCAGGCTCCAGGCTTCGAGAGTGGCAGCCAGTGCCGGTACTATGTATGTTTGTTTTATTTCTGTGGGGGCGCAGCGGGGCTCTGAGTCATTAGTAGACAGCCTGAGTAGCGCTATAGCCCGGCCCAGCGTTCAGTGTAGCGCGTCACTGGAGGATATCACGTCACGTCCTACTTCTCAAATACATTTACATTTTACATTTACTTCCTGCCAGAAAGTGCCGCCGGGAGTTATTAAAAGTTGCGAGGCCGCCTTCCTATGCTGAGGACTGACACATCTGCCTAATGTTACTAACTTGTTCGTGGGCAACGGGGGGCATCATGGTGCTGCTCGGCCCCCAGCACGCTGCTGTAAGCACTAGTCACTCAAACTGAGCTGCCCTGTTGCCCAGCCGGGCTGCCCGTGATGTGGGGGAGGCAGGCTCAGGAGCTAAATGGTCCCGCCGCCCGTCAACAGCTGAGAGCTAGGGCCGGCCAACGTGAGGGAACATGATGCAGTTAAGCGCGGTGAGAGGATGAGGGCCTGTCGTCACTGGTGAAGAGTTACGGCGCTGCCTTAGCCTGGAAAGAGAAAAGTGCAAAGACGAACTGTCAACTGTAAGTGAACTCACCATAACAGTCACTTACACTATCAAAATAATGTAATTTCAGGAGTGCAACGTATTTATTTTAATACTGCTGCAGCAAGCACCGGTGCATTCATTATGACTTCCATGAGGCCGAATAACTTGGGACAGGCACAGCAGCAGTCGTGCTCCGCGGCTCCCCAGGACAGGCACCTGCAGCATTCAGTGGTGCACAGCCAGGCGTGGGGAGCGACGTAGGGCCTAATTGCAGGGGTTATTCCCAGCCAGGTGCAAAGAGGGGTTCTGGCGGGGGGGGGGGGGGGGGGGGGGGAGGGGGGGGGGGGTTAGTCGTAGCAGCCAGCCTCTTCTCCTGAGGCGTGTCCTAACCCCCTCCCAATCATGCCTCATTGTACAGTAATGTTATGTGCTCAGATTAGTTATGCAACTTACTCTTTTAGCCACAGGTTAATGATAGCTGGTGGCGCCGTACTGGAATCAGCAAATTGATTTTTATTTAATTGCTCAATTTTGAAAACAATTACACTTTGCGGCCAAATTGTGACCCCTGCCTATGTGTGTGCCCTTCCATTTCTGGTGCTTTCCGGCACTTTTTACATCTTCTTAGAGTTTATTGCTGCTCTAATGGGTGTAATTTCTTAATATTTATATGGTTCCATCGCTTCCATTGCTTAATTTTGTTCTGGAGAAAGTGTCACTCATAGTTGTTGAAATGTCACTCATAATTACACTGACATTACAAAAATGTCACACATAGCAATCTGAAACCTTGGCAGCTATCAACAAGTTAACTCAAAACACATGTGAGCTCACATTTTTGACCAGAGGAACCTGCTTCGAAATAAGCCCCACGCAGGAACCACAACACTGAGTTCGGCCTGACTGAAAACACACTTCAGGCTGGCGGGAAACTACTAATTAGAACCCCATGTTGATGCAAGGCCTGACCACATCAGCAGTCATTTCATTCTGACAGCGGCAAATGTGATTCAAACATAAAATTAATTTTTATGTTGACAGAAGAGAAGGATTGCATTGCCCTGGACACGCACCCACATGCAAGCACGCGCACACACACACCGATGCATTCACATACACAGGCAAAACGCACACAGGCATGCACACATACACAGATGCGCGCACACACAGATGCAGACACATGCGCACACACACAGATGCACACACATACAGGCACACACACATAAAGGCACACACACATAAAGGCGCACACACATAAAGGCACATGCGCGCACATGCACACGCACATATGCACACACACACACACACACACACACATGCGCACACACACACACACAGATGCCACACATATGGACACAAACACACAGGCACACACATTTAGGTTTCCACCTGCAAGGCTGGGAGAAAGAGTTCATTCCAAATTGCCTGAGTGTTCAAATCTAAGACACAAGCAGAATTTTCTAGAACAAAACTGCTCCATCAGATGAGGCGGCAGGAAGTGGTGTCAGAACTCCAATGGACTGAAAACAGCATCACACCAGCAGAAAAGACTTAACCAGAACTACACGTTGAAAGAGAGGCCGCAACAGTGTTTATTTTGACTACCGCAAAAGTTATACTAGAATGAAATTTGCCTCCTGGAACCTCTGACGCCGGACTCCGCTTTTTACCAGGGCGGGGGACGAGTGCAAAGACTGCCGGACTCCCTTTCTCATGAGGGCAAAGACTGCAGAAGGGGCGGTCTGGGTTTGGCAGCGAGGCCAACAAAGGGAGGTGCAGGGCTGCTTAATGGAGCGGGGAGGGGATGGATGGATGGGCTCTTCTTTCACTCAGCACAACTGGGCTTTGCCGAACAGTGTGCCATGCAGGACAGATGCACACACACACATACACAAAAAATGCAAATGCTTTAATTGATTACATTATTTAGCACAGCCACAAGCACTTTTGCGGATCATACAGAAAAGTCTCTACATGGCTGTAGTACTGGCTTTGTCCATTTGCTTTGAATAAACATACTTACACCTTCTGCCCTGCTCTGCTTGAGTTAAATGTCCCCAGATGAAACTGCGCCATTTGGTTGTTTTCCCGACAAGCTTCACATTAACCAGAATATTTGTAATTAATCATGGGACTTGTTTTTCACGGTACAGACAGTACACCTATTATCAATATAACAGTCTTTAAATTGTAAGCAGATTTTAAATAGGTTTTAAAAAAAAAATCTAGTCACGAAAAAATAACGAGTTCACGGTAAGAATGCGAAACATAATGGTGGTCGCTCCCGGCTGATGAGTTCGTTCCTCCTGAAGCGCTCTGCTCAAGTGATCATACAGTAACATCAAGGTCCCTGTAATGACGTCCCCGTGCTCTGCCAAGGACTACGTTATTTACGAAATGTATGAAAAAAATGTCCCGGTTTTAAACTTTAGCTGACGAAAGCACGTTTTAAAAAGGCTTTGGGGTTTCTTACATAGATCAGGGGCGTAACGGATGCCCCAGCATCCCCCGCGGTGCGGGGGGAAGGGGGACTGCATCTTCGAAGTCAGCGGGCCTCTACAGATCCAGCAGCCCAGCAGCCCAGCTGCCCAGGATCTATATCATTTAAAACCGTGCAGCAGTAAAAAGAACAAGTGTGCACACGCTGATTAAAAACAGATGGCCCCTGCGCGCTGCTGCTGGCTCCTGAGAGCAAAACGCTCTGGGAATAAACCTTCAGAAGAAGCTGAGACATCCACACGCCTTTGGCCAATTGCGTACTAAAGCCAGACGCAAAGGCCAATCATGTGTGAGCACCACATGCACAAGCTTCTACTAAACCTGAAGAAAGGTGAAGTGTTTGCAAGAGGTTAATTTCCGCTGTGCAAGGCTCAACCTAAAAGCTGAGAGAAGGAGATATCCGTTTAGTGGTAAAATTGTAAAATGCGAAACTAGAAATACTGTGATCACTCCCAGCTTCCTCGCTTAACCAGACTAGGTAATTCTAGTTAGTTCAAGATGTGCGTTGTACAAAACCTCTTTTGTGTTTGGTTTAATAGACTATAAAGCTAGGTAAAGGCGACTCTCGATGGACCACCGCCATACCTCTGTCTGAGTCTCCTTAGCTGGCCTGTTGTTTGTGTCCGAGACAGCAGGTACAGTTGATAAATCAGATGGCCAGGTAGAATTGTCGCAGCTTCAGGGATCTTTACTATCGACAGCGCCAACAGATGATGCATCTCATAAAGTAGGGGTCTCAACCTCTACCTGTCCCTCCCCCATCAAAATCTTGACTCGCCAGCAATGATTAATCTATGCCAGAGATGGGGAGTGTTTGGCCACCGTTGTTGCTAAAAAAAGAAAAGCGGGCAGTGTGCCAGCTACTTCACAACAGGCCAGTAAAATGTTGAAAACGAGGGGAAGTACCAGGAGGAAGAAAGGCTGTGTGCTGGAGGCTTCTACCATTAGTACACCTAGTTTAATGGGCACTAGTTCACAGGCATGGTCTGAGCAGGTGTTCTGTGACCTGGAAAACCGAATTGTAACTAAACTTGAGGAGAAATTATTGGCATTATTGAAACCTATTTCCTCCAAACTCTGATATTGATTCCAGATTGAGTATAATTGAGAATCAACTTTTCTCCCTTGTATATAATCCATCAAACGGAGGACTTAGCATGCCTACTACCTTGACTGGGGCTTCGGCGGCTGTGTCAAACCATACCCCAACTATGGCTGATGTAGGCCGTACTGCTGCTGCCCAAGCTCCCCCAGTTAATACAGGTAGCAGGAATGCTGCACAAGTTAACAAAAGGTTAAGGAATGATCTCAGTAGTGATATAAATAATGGCCTGGGTCAGGGTGACCATCCTCATCAATACAGAGCCGTTACCCTAAATCTACCCCCTGAGGCTACGCCTTATACCGTCATTTTGTCAAATGTGCCCCCCATGCAGAGCAGTGTGGAGGAACATTGGGTTTCCCTCAGGAATAAGGCTCTTCACCATTTAAATAACTTGACAGGACTAGGTAGTTGTTTATTTAAAGAATTTAAAATGACTCGTAGGATTACCTAGGTAGGGAACTCTGTTAAAACTAGTAGAGGTTACTGTGTGATATTGAATTCTGGGTCCCCTCAGATTGTTAAACTGATTTTGGATAAGCCCGGAACTAGACACCTAAGAGAGGATGGCATTAGCATTCTTCCCTTAGGGTTTTTTACCGAAACATGCTACCAATGTCAAGTGGAAGGCCTAAACGCATGGACATAATACAGGCTCAGAGTCCGTATGATTTCACCGTACCCACCCAAAACAGATCGGAGGTATTCACAAGCTTGGAAGAGATTGATTGACTGGCCCCCCAGCATCACCTAATACTTTCATACATAGGGAGCTGCTTTATACTAAGGAAACCCTTGCTTTAGGTACCTCTACTGGTGACAGGGTAGCACCTACTGAAATCTATGAGGGCACGAAGATACTTAGCTGGAATATTGCGGGCCTAAAAAATAAATTAGACGATGTTAGCTGGAGAAATTATTTAAGTGAAGCAGACATCTTTGGGCTGCAGGAAACATGGGACACTAATAATTTGTTATGTCTGGATGGCTATACTTCTTATTTTACTCCAGCGATAGCCTCAACTATGGGGAGGGCGAAGGGTGGGTTATTGACCCGGTTTTCTGTAAATATTGCGGGTACTCATACCAAATTGGATACAGGCTCACCCTACTGTTTAGCAGTGAAAATTGCATCCACTTATGTTGGTACTATCCTTATTGTAAATTTTTATAACTCTTTTGATAGTGTCCCCCAACGAACATTTGGTCAGTCTGCATCATTTTCTTGATTTGAATAAAAAGGAAAATACAGATTTTTATTATGTTCTTGTTTTAGGCGATTTTAATGTACACAGTTGTTATGAGAATTGTCATGTCTGGGATAGTCTAGGCCCAGCAGATCAAGGGGAAACCCATTTTGAGCATTCAGCGCAGGGTGAATATTTGGAGGAGCTGATGGCAGAAAATGGCCTAACATATCCTAGTACATCTAAAGGGGTTATTGTTGTACCTACCTTTAAAGGCAATGGTACACGTACAATTATTGATTATATTTTCATCAGTGCAATGTTGAGCACCAGGGTCTGTGGTTACACTGCAATCTGGTCTACGTTTAGTGACCATAATCCAGTGGTTCTGACCTTGGTGGATGTCATCAAGAAACCCGAGACATGTAACAGGAAGGTGGGAAAACTGGATATTCGGACCACAGACACAGATCAAGCCCGTAGAATTACAGTGTTGGGTGGTGCCACAGGATTTTCAAGCCAATCTACTAATCAAGGCTGGTTGTGATATGCGTATGTGCATGAATGAAAATGCAGGGGCTAAGGACGTTTTTGTGGCCTATACCAAAATCTGTGCCCAGGTTGTCGCTGATCTTAAACGACCTTGTAGGGTGCAGAACAAACCTGGGGAGGGATGGTTTGACCATAACTGCTCGTCAGCCCATTGGAAATTGCTGACGGCTTTGAAGCAAAACCCGGTGGATAAGTCCTTTGTACCAGCTTTAAGGAAAACTTATAAAGTGGCCCTAGAAACCAGGAAAAGGGAGATCAGAAGTGACGCTTGGAATGAGCTACTATACATTGATGTTATTAAAACCGCTCTAAATTCCGTGAAGTGGTTAATAAACCCTTCTTCCAAGACTCCTTTAATAACCAACTTGACTGTGGTATCCAGGAGCAGGCTTGGTGTATTCACTTTAAGTCAGTGTACGAAGGTGTGGACCCAAAAGGTGTTGTTAACACTACATTTATGAATAAGGCTTATATCCTATCTGTTACAGAGTCAGAAGTGGTAGAGGCCATTAATCAGATGACGTGTAATAAGGCTCCGGACCGGATGGCGTCCCAGCTGACCTTTTTAAATCTGATGTCAAGACATGGTCTAAAGTACTGTATAATGTTTTTAATAAGGCCTGCAAATCGGGATTGCCGAGCACTTGGTCTGAATCAGTAATAGTACCTATTTTTAACAAGAATTTGCAATGCAATAGGTCTCGCAATAGAAAAGTTTGAGCTTTTGATGCGTAAAATGTAAATATTTTTTAATTTTTGTTTGTTTTTCAAGATATAAAAGTATTAATTTTGTTATTAGAAATGCCAATAGTTATAAAGTTAGCAAATGTTACATCTATAGCATTAGTAAAGGTACATGTTTAGTTTTCCCCTGTCTTACATGTATTGATCTGACAAATCACAATGTTTTAAGAAGAACAGAAGTGAAAACATTTAACATCTTTTTATGACATTTGTAATAAAGCTTGAAACATTGACAGAAAATATTTGAACCAGTTGTTGTTGAATGGTTGCACAGATTGATGCTGTGGTGGCGCTGAGTGATGTTGTGGTGCCCCTGAGTGATGCTTGAGTGGTGCTGTGGTGGTGCTGTGGTGGTGCTGAGGTGGTGCTGTGGTGGTGCTGAGTGGTGCTGTGGTGGTGCTGTGGTTGTGCTGAGTGGTGCTGTGGTGGTGCTGAGTGATGCTGTGGTGGTGCTGAGTGATGCTGTGGTGGTGCTGAGTAATGCTGTGGTGGTGCTGAGTGATAATGTGGTGGTGCTGAGTGATAATGTGGTTGCGCTGAGTGATGCTGTGGTTGCGCTGAGTGATGCTGTGGTTGCGCTGAGTGATGCTGTGGTTGCGCTGAGTGATGCTGTGGTTGCGCTGAATGATGCTGTGGTTGCGCTGAGTGATGCTGTGGTGATGCTGTGGTGATGCTGAGTGATAATGTGGTGGTGCTGTCAGAAAGCTATTTCTAGTCTTAGCGCTACATGTAAGCTCGAAATCAGTCTTTAGTATAGTGTACCGTTCAGTGCCACCATGATCAAAAGAAAGCAATAATTACGCAGTAAAAAGTCCTCTGCGACAGTGTTGTAATCCCCCAAAAATGCCGGGGCACACATTACATTTCAGAGCCAGCATGCTCAAAACACCAATGCCAAGGTAATTTAAAAATACAGAAGGCCTTTCAGTGGCTCTGCATCGCTCCAGCTCATATGACAGCCGAGTCACGTAATATGGACACCAATGACAAAGGTAATAAATGCGCAGGCCCATTGGCCCCTGTTGCGGTACCTGCTTTCACCCGGCCCACTTAAAGCTGTAGAAAAGTGTAATGTTAACAACAATTAAGCACATAAATATTTCACTGCAAAATAAAGCGTTACTGTGTTACTATTGAAAACGGTCTAGTCATTATGGGCAAACTTGTAGCATTAGGTGAACGTTTCCAGATATAAAGTTTGCAGAAGCTCGTTTTAGTCACAGCGCTACAAGTAAACTCAAAATCAAACGTGGTTTTGGGTAGCCAAAAGCAGACCGAAAGTCTGCGATAGCGTGATGTTTTGGAGTGAAAATCTACAGTTTAGAAAGGGAACCAGGGCAGGCTAATGAAGCGCTAACAAGCAGAGGAAGACCGATTGTAATCTAGTCGTGGGCAGCATCTGTGGGATGCAAATCAAGCACAGCAGGCTGCTAAAGCTGTGTTCACACCGAGGCACGGCAACAACTATTTAAAATAAACTCATGTGATTTACAGCTCGCAAATGCTATTAATCACAATAACTCTTTAGCCAAATTTAGTTATACATTTCATCCTAACTTACTGGGTAAATATTTTTTATTAAAAAAAAAACAGTATCTCTTTAGCACAAATTAAGCAGCACAAAATCATACAATGCTTAAAATCACCTCCGCCGCCAGCACCACCAGCTTGTGATGAAGTAGACTGTTAAATATACATAGCGAGCCTTATTGCCAGATATCTTGCTAGCAACAGCCCCTGTATGCACCAAAATAAAGTGCTACGGTTTAAACATGTCGGAGGCATATGGCATAAAAAACAACACTAATTACAAATGCGATATTCACTATAGTATACCACCTACCTAGCATTTTGCTACTTCTATTAGTGCACAGAAGCAGATTTAAGTCATAGCCTGGCTTTTATAAACAAGATGCTGATCAGGGCTAGAACATGCGTCACACAGCTTAAATCAATATCAAAAGACGCTCTGATGGATGCGTTTAGGAAGCATGCAAAAGCAGCAAAACAAGGGTTACATAGCATGTGGGAAAAACACGGATGTTACGCAGGCTATATGGTTTAATGAAAAATCTTATACTGCATGGCGATAATGTTAACCTACTATCTGATCAGTTTTAACACACAAAATTCTTCATGGGTTGACTTTTTCCAGGAGCTTCCCAATATTCCTTGTTATCTTCGTGTGCCATCCGCAGACCTCTTAGGCCCTCTTGTGGTCAGTATACGAATTACCAAAATAATGTTTTCTCCTGCTGGCAATATGTATAAACCTCCTGAGAGAAGAAAATCTATCACTTATAACCCGTAATAAGCTTTAAGCGTGTCTGCAGTGAAATAAATAAAACAGTCAGGCTAAAAATCTATCTGGCCTAGTGTTTAAAATTGAAGCAGAATGCCTTCACAGCAGCACACAGAAAGCATTACAACTGGCAAATCTAATAAAACAAGTAGTGGTAAAGGAGTCACGGCCTGCGGCCGTGAAAAAGTGAAGTGAACGAGCGCACACTGGGGAAGCCTGGAACTCGAGCGACCATAGGGAGAGGGAGGGGGTGGGCTGCCTGCTGGGAGAAGGGCTGCCTTTGATGTGGTGTCGCGACCATATGGAGAGGGAGGGGGTGCCTCAAGTAGTGGTTCAGCGGCAATAGGACTCTTTCCTATTCCATTCTTGCAGAATGGAAATAGGACGAGCCCTACAAATAGTCAGAAAGAAATATAGAGGCTGGGGAAGACAAATGGAAAGAGAGATGCGATGTCAGAGAGGTTGGGGCTCCGATTTGCATGCAGCCACTGGAGAAGCCTGCTTGTGGGGACTGGGAGGAAGGGTGACGAGATGCAGGCCCTGCAGTAAATAATTATGGGAGGAGAGATGCTGGCCTGAAGCAGAGCGCACCATATGGAGAGGGAGGGGGGTGGGCCGAGTGCAGGAGAAATGCTGCTGGCAGGGGGAAGGCTCGGGCAAGCTCGTGCATGAGGAGCTTGTCACGTGATTCTATTCTCGTGAATAGTTAGAAATCCGCCTGTTAGAAATTTTCTGGTTTAACAGTAATAGGTCTCTCTACGAGACCTAAAAAGGGAAATAGAGGGGACCCTAGCTGTTATCGACCCATTTCCCTTATTGATTCAGCTGTCAAGGTGCTTGGAAGGGTGGTTGGCTGAAACAAATACCCTTTCATTTCTACAATTTGGATTTAGAAAGGTAGGGGCACAATCGATCAATGTCTCAACTTACACCTTTTAATTGGGAAGTACACAGTCGCCAAAAAGGGCACGCCCTATTTAGCTTTTATGGACCTTTCCTCGGCCTTTGATCGAGTTAATAAATCCAAATTATGGGTGATGCTTCTCCATCTAGGCGTGGACAAAAATATTGTGTACTTCCTTGCTGACCTGCATAGGGATCTATCTGCCTCCGTGAGATACGACCACACGGGTATTTGCACAGGGAAGATTCACATTGCCAATGGTGTTAGGTAGGGGTGCATTTTGGCCACCCTGCTTTACCCCCTTTACATTAACAACTTGGGTCCAGCTTTATCTGAAGTGTGCAAAGACATTCCAAGGGCACCAAAACGCCCAATTCCGGCACTGCTGTACGCGGATGATGCCGCCCTATTAGGACGTACAGCGGTTGGGTTGCAAATCCTTTTGAATTCATTTGCTGTTTTTATGAAATCTTTAGATCTTAGTGTTAATTTTTCTAAATCACATGTCATGCATCCATTTTTAACGATAATGGCATTACTCCTAGTCCTACTCCCTCGCCTTCCTTCAATACAATTGAGGCCCCGCCTCCCACCCAGACCCACCTCCAGCATAAAATCTCTGCCCGCCCCCACCTCCACCTGTACACAAACAAGCCGAGCTAGCACTCAGTTGTACCGCACCAGGAGGGAGGGAGGGTCCTTGAAGGAAGGCGAGGGAGTAGGACTAGGAGTAATGCCATTATCGTTAGAAATGGATGCATTACCTCCCGTCCCTCCCTCGCCTTCCTTCAATACAATTGAGGACATAGCAAGCAGAAGAAAACAGAGACGGACAACTGAGTGACAAAGAACACAAAACAGTGCCCCAAACACAGCAGATCAACATCCCTGGCCTCGCAAAGAGGACAAGACGCCGAAGCCCGAACCCCCACCAGAGGAAAAGCCACCCAGACAGGGGACCGAAACCAACAACCCCACGGAGCGGGGGAAGGCAAACACCAGAGCCGGACCAAAACGAACAAACCGAGACCTCCACCCGGAAGGACACCACAACCAGCAGGCATCACAGAAAAAGAGGCCTGACAGTCAAAACGACCAAAGGAGCCACAGCCAAGGAAGGAGCAGGACCGAACACAGGCAAAACCAACCCGCGACAGAGCCAAAACGTCGAGTCACCGGAGGGACAAAGGACGGAACCAGACCCAAAACCAACAGATCCGAACAGCCCAGACAGAAGGGAAACGCCCCAGACAGGGCCCACAAGACCCCCAAGCTCCCCACAGGGACGACAACAGTCCAAAGCAGAGTCGCCGACCACGCCGACCCCCCAAGGATGAAAGGCCAAGAGGACACAAACCCGGGACCAAGAACCGAAACACATGCCGCCACAGTGCACGCAGCAGGCCAGACAGCCACCCGACCAGGCCCACGCGGGGGGGGGGCAAACCTAAAAGGCAAGAGCCGAAACCCCAGACCCGCAAGGGGCCCAGAGGGAGGACCGGACAGGACAACCAACCCCAGGAGCAAAGACCCCGAAGGGAAGGACCGTACAAGGTGGGGAAACAAACACAGCAGACCCGGAAAAACAACCAGGCAACAGACCCCAGGCAACACGCAAGGAAGTCAGGAGCACCAAGAAGCCGGAAAGACGCCCACCGCACTCGCAGAGTGCCCACCGACAACCCCAGAAGAGCCCCAGCAGGAGGGAACCGCCCCACCAAAAGGAGGCCAGCAGCACGGGAGCAACACCCAGAGCAGAACACCAGTCCCAAAAGGCCCACACACACCAAGCACAGGTCAGCCAAGAGGAGGACCGCGGGAAGCCCGCAAGCCACCGCCAACCAGATCGGAACCCCTAACACAGCCAAATCCAGGCGCACAACCACCAGGCAGCAGGCACAAACCCCGCACAGAACCCAGGGGAAGAGCCCGAAACCCCAAAGGGCACGGAGCCCCCGGAAGGAACCTCCACCGAGTGCAACACAGCCCGGACAGGAGAGGAAAACCAAGAGCCCAAGGCCAACGAGGAGCAGCAGCAACCCCCGAGCACAGACCCAGGGAGCCCGCACAGGAAAGGCCAGAGCAGCGGAAAAACCGGGAAGCGGAAGTCGCGTGAGAACCCAGGACGAAGCAAGAAACCAGCAAAGCAAAACAGCCAGCACACAGGTCACCCACCAAGGCAGAGAGCCGACAGATCCAGCACCCAGCCCACAGAAACAGGACCCAGGCAACCAAGGACAAGGACCAGAAACAGGACCCATCCAATCGAGGCAGAGGACCAAGCCACTGGAACGACCACGGAGCCAACACCCACAGAACCGCAGAGAGCCCCGAAAGGGCACCAGGGCAAGCCCCAATGAAACAACAGTCGCCAGCAAGAGGACCCTCGGGAGAGCAGCAGGAACCAGAACCGGAACCCGAACCGACCCCAGCCAAGCCCGGAACAGGCCGGTGACCGAAGCCACCACAAGCTGAGCCGGAAGAACCAGCAAACACCCATCCAGAAGGCAACAGAGGCCGAGCCACCAGGAGAGCACCCCTGGGGACGGACCGACCAGGGCAGCAGGGACAGGCCAACACACGGAAGGGAACCGGCCAAAGCCAGGAGCAGACCCCCAGGAGAACCGGAACAGGCACAAAGCCGCCGGACACCCCAGCCCCAGCAAAAAATTGGGCCGAAGCCAGGAGCAGACCCCCAGGAGAACCGGAACAGGCACAAAGCCGCCGGACACCCCAGCCCCAGCAAGAAAACAAAGCGGCCCTCAAACCCGAGCCCCACCGACAGGAACCCAGCAGAGGGAACAAAAGGCAAGCAAACAGGACACCCAGTCCAGGAGAGCCACCCAGCAGGAACCGGAGACGGGCACCGGCAGAGGAACCCTCAATGAACCGGAGGAACCGGCACCAAGCCGACCCAGCACCCATGAGCCACCGCACACAGGACCCCGTCAACAGAAACGTCCCGCAGCCACAGAGGAGGAAATGCCAAAGACGACCACCCACTGACGGAATCGACCAGACAGCAGCGACAGGAACCCAACAGGGCACGGCACCCAGAAAAGGAGGCAGCAAGCCAGGGCAAACAAAAGGCCAAAACCACGATCACCCGAAAGCCAGAGGAGACACCCACAGCGGGGAGAACGGAAAAGCCCCAGTGCAAGGCATGCGGGAAAGGCAGGATGCCCCATCCCAGGCAAGGCAAACAGAGGGCCCAAGGCGGCGACACCGAGCCGCCGACGCCAACTCCAACAAACCCAACAACTAGGAGGGCACAGAAGAAGCAGAAAACAGGCCAACCAGCGCAACAGCAGCAGCCAAGCAGAACATCAGACCCACCAAGCAGCACGGCCAGAACAGAGTCCGGCAGCACAACAGGAGGAAAGGGGCGACCACCACCAAGAAGCAAAGCCACTGGAGGAAGAGAGGGATGAGTAGCACAGAAGCGAAACCCCAGACACCAACCGAGCGCGTAAAGAAACCTGAAAACCCTCCAGGACCAACACAGCGCAGAAGGAACACAGAGGGCAGAGGAGAGACCGCCCCGGCACGTCACACAGGCAACCGCCAGCCGGGCAGGCCACCGCGGACAGAGCAGCGCACAACAGTGGGAACAGCATGGAAAAATACCACGCACGGGCAACGCAGGCCACACCCACAGCACCACACACCACACCGGGCATGAAGGTCAAGCCCTAACCAGAAGGGCCGGGAACAGCAAAGAAAGAACCCCACAGTTCCAGCCCAGCAGGAAAAGAGCAAAGCCCCCCTAACCCCCGACCAGCGCAGGAGTTCATCGAAAAATCCATGACAAGAACCCAGAGCCCTACGCAACGCCAAAGGCAGCAGAAGGACCCCCCAAATCCCAGGAACCAGCCCCGAACAGGAGCCGCAGGACGAAGATGGGAGGGCACAGAAGCCACCTGCCGAACCCCAGAACACTGGACTTAGCAGCCTCATCCAAGTCAAGCAACAGAAGCAGACACGAGAGGCAGAACACCCCCCACGGAGCCCATGCGGCCAGGGCACCCCAGGGGGACCGGAGAACCAGCAGTAGGGAAGAGGCAGCAGGCCCCAACAACCCCCAGCGACCCAGGGGCAGACAAGCGCCAAGGGCACCACCCAAGGAAACATGGAGCAGTGGCCGGAGACGCACCCCAGGCAGCGAGAGCCCGAGCCACCAAAGGCACGAGAACAGCCGCCAAGCCACAGCATCAAGGGCCGCACCGCAGGGCAAGAGAACCACCCAAGCAGGAACAAAATAGGAAAAACGGGCCGAAACCCGCCCTACCTGGCCTCCGGGAAGACAGCATACCGGGAGGAGGCAGCCACACAGCCCGACCCGGAAACGCAGCCCCAGCCACAGGAGGACCGCCGGACACCGCCAAGGATTCCTGAGCCACCGCTCCGCCCCCACACCACGAGGGAGACGAGGAGAGGAGGCCCGCCAGGAGAACGCTGCTGAAGGCAACGCCGTAGCAGAGAACCAGACCGAAGACTCCCCGGCACCGCCACAGGGAGGAGCTGAAAGGTAAGTCCCACTAGGGAGATAGAAAAAAACAGGTGGAGGTGGGGGCGGGCTGAGTTTTTATGCTGGGGGTGGGTCTGGGTGGGAGGCGGGGCCTCAATTGTATTGAAGGAAGGCGAGGGAGGGACGGGAGGTAATGATGATTGGCACCAAAGTAAAAGGGGTAAAAACCATGCATTGTGAGGGGAACATGTTGTCTAGGGTTTCCACTTTTCCATACCTAGGTATAATATTTGATGATAAAGGCACATGGTCACCCCAAATATTAGCAAAAAGAAATGTTTTGGCTAGATCAACTTCAGCCGTCTTGGGTTTTGCCCGTAAATTGGGAGCCAGACCAATGCAAGCGCTTTTAAAGATATACGGTGCAAAATGCATTTCCCTCGCAATGTATGGGGCCGATATTTGGGGTGTTAAGAATGTGAAGGCAATCCAAGTGGATGAGGATAAGTTTTTAAGAAATATCCTATCTGTCCCACAATCCATATCTGGTTACATTGTACATCTGGAGTGTGGAGTTGGCTTTGTGGAGGATCTAATAGCTATTGCACCACTTTTGAAAAATGGATTTCAACCTGGCTAAATGCTGAATTGGAATTGAACAAGGAAATCCTAAGAGACTGTTTAGCTCTCGATTTTGGGTCCCGTATCCCCTGGCTGAGTTATGTTTACAAATTGTCAGTAAAACTGGGTCGACCAAAGTTGTTTAACTCGCCTGAGAAGCTGGTGAAAGGGGAACTTAAATGGGTCAAGGAATCATATATGTTAATGGCTGCTATGGCTAGAGAAGAAAGAGAGCTGGTAGCAGACTGTAAGGTTTACCAATTGTTAAAAACATCATGTGCTATTGAGCCATCCTTGAACGTCGTCACTAACCCAAATCACCGCTTTTTATTAGTCAGATTCAGGCTGAATCAATTCCATTTCCTCCGTGCTGGCTCCCCGGGCTGGAAAAGGGAGGAAGATTTGGGGATCTGTTCCTGTGATGGTTTTTCTGTTCAAGATACAATATTTTCTGTGAGCACTTTCTTCAAATTCGGAAACGCTTCATTATTCAATTTTAAAAGACAAAGGCTTTTTGCAAGTTAAACCAGCCCTCCTCTATTTGCAGCTGCTTTCGAATGTGTTGGAAATTTTTAATATTGCTAATTTTCTCTCTGCGGCGGTTAGATTAAATAAGAAAATAAGATGGGTGTAGCCCACTTTATGAATTAGCCTGACTTAACTGAATTTAATAATGCTCTAAAATGGCAATGTGGTTTTTAGAAATTATTTTAATATGAACTGATTATTGGCACTGTATGTATTTTAAGTTTGTGTAGCCTTATTGTAATTTTATGGCTTTTTTAAAGCTTGTTAGTATGAAGTGTTTAGTATGCTTTTATGGTTTTAATATGAACCGAATAAAGTATTTTTTGACTGACTATAAAGCTGCTTCATGCATAAGAAGAAGCTAGTGTACATGTTGAGTGCACAAGGCACCAGGGGCTGTATTATAGAAGTGCACCCGTTTGCGCCTGCTGTGCATGCACCTTGGTATTACAGACGGGGCCGCAGATGCTTCTGCGCCCCCTTATGTAATATTAAAAGCGCTGGTGTAAATACAGCACCAGCGATCCTCAAGAGGGCATTCCCTCATTTGCATGGAGGCGTGTCCCCATGCAAATGAGGGAAATCCCTTTTCCTCTGCATCCATGCCGTTTTACAGACCTGGGAGCAGAGGCAAAGAAGCTCTCAGGAGGCGCACTGACAGTTCTTCCCCTGATGTCAGCCTCTGGAGAGGGGAAAGGGGGTCCCGCCTCTGGAGAGGGGAAAGGGGGTCCCATGGACCCCACCAGACAACCACTTGCAGGCGGGTGCAGTCACTGACTGCACCCACCTACAAGGAGATCTCAATTCCCCATTCAAAGTGCAGGCGGGTTGCCGCCGACACTGTGAAAAAACACGGTGCAGCTTCAAAGCAGCTGTTCCGTATTTCACAAGAATGTGCTGCCATGCGGACACGCTAGTTTGCGGCTCTCCTGGGGGCAGCGCAATCCTAATATGGTGCATTTTCCTTCATTGTGGCGGGCGCACCTTTTAAAAGGTTCACCCAGCGCAATGAAGAAAAATGTGCTGCATGTATAATATGGTCCCTAGTGGCTCTGTGGGAAGGATTTTTTCTAATGAAATGTTTACAAAACTTTCACTTTTAATAAATACCTCTCAAAGCAGTGCTGTAATTTGATGGAATAACATGAAAAGCTTCTGCATTCTGAAGAAATGCACACCTTTAAATTTTGAGGACGCTTTATCATATTTTCACGTCTGTTGCACGTCTTACATGGCAAACATAATCAGGACTTGGCTGCGCACTGACTCTCACAGCCAAGCCAGACCATTTGCTTTGCTCTCCCTGTTAATTTATTTGCTCACCCACCTCTTGCTGGTGTTTATTTAATAAGGAAACAGAATTGCATAACTGCCTAACTCTTAGCCTGTTCATCCCTTTCTGGTGAAACATATTTGTTTTTCTAATTTAATTTGTCCGTGATTCGTCATTGTTTGTGTGCACTTAATCTTAAATGGGATGACCTCCAAGTGGCTGCTTGTATATTTGCTGGCAGGAATCATCCTGTTCCTTTCAAAAGGGTAAGCACAGAATCCGAGACGTTGCGAAAAAGCTCTCGAAGGATTACAGGCACTCCAGGGGAGAGCAAGAGGCCATTGTGTGCGCGTGAAAGTAGAGACTGTATAGAACAGCCAGCATGACCATGAACTTAACAGTGGAATTCAGTAAACCCTACAGACTGTACAGAGCAGCCAGCAGGACCATGTGCTTAAAAGTGGCATTCAGTAAACCCTACAGACTGTACAGAGCAGCCAGCATGACCACGAGCTTAACAGTGGCATTCAGTAAACCCTACAGACTGTACAGAGCAGCCAGCATGACCATGAACTTAACAGTGGAATTCAGTAAACCCTACAGACTGTACAGAGCAGCCAGCAGGACTATGTGCTTAGAAGTGGCATTCAGCAAACCCTACAGACTGTACAGAGCAGCCAGCATGACCACAAGCTTAACAGTGGCATTCAGCAAAGCCTACAGACTGTACAGAGCAGCCAGCAGGACCATGTGCTTAAAAGTGGCATTCAGTAAACCCTACAGACTGTACAGAGCAGCCAGCATGACCATAACAGTGGCATTCAGCAAAGCCTACAGACTGTACAGAGCTGCCAGCATGACCACGAGCTTAACAGTGGCATTCAGCAAAGCCTACAGACTGTACAGAGCAGCCAGCAGGTCCATTAGCTTTACAGTGGCATTCAGTAAACACTACAGACTGTACAGAGCAGCCAGCATGACTGTGAACTTAAAAGTGGCATTCAGTAAACCGTAGAGACTGTACGGAACAGCCAGCATGACCATGAATTTAACAGTGGCATTCAGTATACCGTAGGGATTGTACAGAATAGCCAGCATGACAACAACCTTAACAGTGGCATTCAACAAACAGTATAGACTGTACGGAACAGCCAGCATGACCACAAACTAAACAGTGGCATTCAGTAAACTGTAGAGACTGTACGGAACAGCCAGCATGACCACAAACTTCAGAAATAAGTTCACAGTGGCATTCAGTAAACCGTTTTTGACCATCTGCGGGGCCTCTGATTAATAACTAGCATAGATCTGTAGAGTATGTTTTATCGGGTGTCTGGAGTAAATACGGTGCCTTGCCGCGCCGTCCTCTGTACCCCTTGCGCACTGCATTGCACCCCATTTGGGTCCCCTCCAGTCAGTGGAAGGCTTCACCCTATGTTTAATAATGGAGCATAAAGTAGGTATGTGGTATTTTCTTATAATCAAAAGATAATTGACATGCTGTTCTAGTATGCCAGATTAAATGTCTGCGTAGGCATAGCTACCAATTCCTGTTTTCTTTTGTGATACCTTCATCCAATACGGCTGTTTTAGATAGCAACATTGTGCATGCTAGGCATTAATGATTTATGGACTTATTAATATTAGAACTACGTGTTCTACAATGAAAAATATCTATGCTTAATCTTCGTTTATTTTATTTCTAGAATTTCTGGAACGTACCACATTCAGGATCAATGTTGAAAAATCAGATAATTTAAACAATATAACCGGGTGAACCATTTTAAAAATCAAATAGTTATCGTCCTAACCATGAAGAATTACACACTGTTATTTACATGACACAATTGAAATGCGCATCTAGACGGGACAAACAAGAAGACCTCAAGAACTGACTGGGAGATTTTGATATGTTGCAACAAAATGGCAGGTAGTCCTTATCTCAACTGGACCAGAATTACCAGGGCGTTCCAATTGTTTGTCTAAATAACTGGTTATTTTTAGGTGAGCGACTTCATAAGTGATGCAGACCGCCAGTGTTTTTTTCTTGTAAAGATTTTTATTAGCATGTTCATAATCAACACTTCGATACTTGCATATTGAGAGAACTCAATGTTGTTCAACAAAGAGATTCAACTGTAGCCCTTCCTTCCCTCCCTCCCTCCCTTCAGGCTCTAAGGAAGTAATGTTTCTACATCAATGCACTGTATAACGATCTTGACTCACTGTTAAAAGATCGAAAGTAGAGAGTTGAATATAGCTTCTGCTTCATTCTATAGTGCATACCACCTAACATCTCCCATTCTGTCACTGCAATCACACTAACCTTTAGTAGCATACGCATCTAAGGGGGCAATGTGTCTGGGGTAGTTTGATGAGCATCGCTGCTCAACTTTGGTGCATTTGGGAACAACCATTGTATGGCTATTCTCCACTTTGCTGGTACGAGACCTAGAAGGAGGAATTTCCGGTTTAGTGGCTTCTTTTTAGGTCTCGCCTAGAGCGCAGCACGCATGCGTTGCTCTAGGAGAGGGCTTTTGGAATCACTTTAGACTTCAAGAACCTTCTCCGTGTGGGTGTGCCTCATCCCACACATCCCGTTGGCCTTTGTGTGTGGCTTTCAATAATTGAAAGCATGCAAATGGCCAAAGATGGGTGCTTGTCCCGCATCTCCTCAAAACTTGTACTCCCATGGCCTAGGGGTCTCGGGGGCGCGCAGGGTGCCATCTGTTCTGGATCAGGTTTCGATGTCAGCTGCAGTCCTTACAGCGCGCGCACCACTCCCGGGCTTGTTGTTCATGCTTTCTCGCGCTGTATCGGTTTGCTTGGCTTTGGCTATCTGCAACTCTCACGTGCTAAGTATTTGGGGGTTGCATATATCACGGTTTCTAAGGTTTGTGAACTGCAATTATGGAGATACGTAAAGTGCCTCGAGGCAAGCGCCAGATTTCAGGGATTTGTATCATGGGAAAAGAAAAACAAATAGCATATGTAACCCACGCCAACATCTGGCGATGCGCGAAAGGGAGATGTTAATGCAGCAATAGGGGAACTTGCCTTGTCTTCACGGTATTCTAGAAAGAAGACGAAAAAAAGTCTGTAAAATCAATGTCTACAAAAGCCCTAGATGGCCTGAAGAAAAGCTATTAAACAAGCAGAAGCACGTACATAAATATCTTTGGTGTGGAAGTTTAAAAACTAAAAAAATTATCAATTTTCCTCATTATGGTGTCACTTTTATGGAGTTATTTTAATTGACAAAAATCCATTTGTCCAAGTCTATCACCACCTCGGGACAGACTGAATAAAGTCAGTTCTGGGTATCCTAGGAACCCGACTGAAATCTGTCTCGCAAATGGCAGAACTTTCTTTTCCCTTGTTTTGAGTTCTTGGTACAGCGCTGTGAAGGCTCCTGTGTGAAGGGTAGTGCTGCAGAACAGTTCAAAAAGAACACCATTAATTCTCAAATTAAAAAAGGTGTGTGGAAGGGCCCATGACGTTGAGACGTGATAATAACTTAAGCGGGTGGCAGTTTGCCTCGCCTCATGTTTGCTGCTGTGCCCTGCGAAAGCAAGGGAGGGGTGCAACTGGCACTGGGAGAGTACCAGAGGTTGGGGGTGATGGCCGGCACCAGCAGGCTGCCGCCGCAGAGCCACTGACGGAGAAAAGAGCCTCTTTGGAGGCATGAGGCAGCGCGCACCTGAGAGCGGACAGCGCGGATTACTGGAAGGAGGCGGCACACATGAACAAGACCCCCAGCCGGAGGGAGCTCAGCCGTGTGTGCACAACTCCAGCAGAGACTAGGTGCCCACTGCGCGACCTGCAGGGAGCACAGACCTGCAGCGCGGGTCAAGAGACTAGGTGGGTCTGTCGAAACGAGACCCCCAGCCTGACAGAATTGCAGCGCCTTGGGCTGGACGCGGAGACTCGAGGCACCTTTGTCAGTCAGCGAGAAGAGAACCCAGTCTGCGGTACAGCGCTGAGTAAACCTACAATGGGGCTGGAAGTTGAAAATCCCAACGGAGGAGGCTCTGCTGAACCCACAAGCAGGGGTTGCAGTCGCAGGTAGGGGAATGTACTAGAACACTAGGGAGGGCTGGGTTGGTTAGGGTACACTTGTGCTCTGGTGGCAATGGTTACCAGATGACTCCAGGTCGCCCAGGACTGTGCTTCAGTTCAGGGCTTTCCATTTAGTAATCACTGTTTTCAGGTGTGTTAGTAAAGTTGCTTGAGAGGAAACGCTATCCCAAAATGCATTAAGGTGTTTAAGAACATCCTAGGAGTAGGAAACAGTGTTAATAATGGCATGGACTCACCTGGTAACCGAAGTGAAGGTGACTGCGAAGGCGTGCATTTGTGTGCTGGCGCATGTACTTGGAACTCCGCTGCTTCTACAGGGGGAGGTGGTGGACTCGAGGGGTCTGTGTTGGAAACATCATGTACATTGAAAGGGTGGCGTGAGTTTTAGAATGACGCTTGCTCTGGGGCTATCGTGGCTGAAGGGGTCTGTGTAGGATATGTACACTGTACTTTGATGCTTATGGTGGGCTGAAAGAGTCTGTGATGGTATGCAGGTCTGTGATCGAACATGTACTTGGAACTTTCATGCTTCTGTGGGGGTAGGCTGTGATGGGCTGAGGGCAAGGCTGTAACACAGGCCCCCGCATCCCCCGCAGTGCGTGTAGGCCTCCGACACAGTACAGGGCCCCTCCATGTACATTGCAGGGTGGCCCCTTAACCCCTTCGATGCTGATGACGAGCTCAGCTCGTCATCAGCCACGGGTGGCGTGTGCTGATGACGAGCTGAGCTCGTCATGTAACGCGGGTTTTTAAAAAAAGCCGCGCAGCGCGGAAATCACCGCCGCAGCGATGCGGTTAAACTTTTGTTACGCCACTGGCTGAGGGGTCTGTGTTGAGATACGTCTAGAAACAGGTACACAGGTCTCTGGCATTTGTACTGGGGGTTGTGATGGACGAGGCCTGTGATGGGATTACTAACGTACAATGAGGCGTGTACTTTCGACTCTGACACATTTATTGGGGTCTGTGAAGGGATGCTGGGAGGGATGAGGCATGAACACAGGACTGTGGCACTTGTACTGAGGCTGTAGTAGTTGTGGTGGTGGCTGCGGGTCACCAAAAGGGAGTCTGTGATGGATCACATGGAGTAAATTTGTACGAATCATAAGAGCTGTGAAAGGGGTGTGTGGTTGTATTATTGGAATAATATTAGTATAGTGTTGTGAATTTCATTTACGGAGGGCTATGATTTGGGTGTGTGTGCGTGCAATTGTGCCAGCGTATGTGCCAGCGACTGTGAGATGCATGTCTGTACTAGGATTGGTGATTTATGTACTGAGACTGAAATGTGCTTGAGTTTTTTCTTTTGGGGGGGAAGAGGGAGTATAATTAAGGCTCTGGCTTTATGGTATTTGTTTTTTTTTTAACATTGCCGTCTGTATTTATCCATATTTATTTTTGCGCCATTTTATCAGTATTTATCCATATTTATTGTATATTTCGTGAATAAATGTGGTTGTAAAATTGTATGTTTTCACATTTATTTAACTGATACACCTAGAACGCATACCTCGATGCCTGATGTGTTTTAGAAAATTAAGCAGCCAAACATTACAATAGCCCCTCAGGTAAATATTGGCCTTATGCTACAAATGTATGCTGACATACGCCATTATGTAAGGAAATCTCATTCTGTGTTTTTTAACTCCCTATTCTGTCTATCTTCTTAGCTATTGACTTGCAACTAATGAAAGACCGCATGGAAAGTCAAGCTAAAGGGCCTACATTTTAATTTTTTTAAAATAAATGTAGACAACAGACTCATTGTTTTCTGTCCGTATTTATGTGGAGAAATCAGAAAGAACTGCACTCGTATGAAGAAGCAGTTGAGAATTTGTGAGCACATTTTTGCTGTACCAATCCCGCCAAAATAGTGATTTACCTTTCTTTAACCCACAATGGGTTGGTTGGCCGACGCGGCCCCGCCCACTCAATAGATCTCCGGCACCGCAGCGGAATTTGCGCTGCGGTTAAGGAGTTAAAAGTCATTTGTTGCAACAAATAGGACTTTGAACAAAGAGTAAGAGGATGGATCAGCAGTCAGAAATGGCATGTGTAACAACAAGAGTCGGATAAGAGAGGGTATCCAATACTCAGGAGAACGAGACATATAAAGAACGTGCTGATGAGAAAAGGGGAGATAAATAAAAAACACAATCTAGGTTGCGAGTCAGGATGAGCATAAAAGCAACCCTGACATTGCTTAATGCTGAATATGATAACGGGTGAAATCCGGGAATTTAACCCCTCACAGAGGTTTAGATAGTCCCATGTGGTGTAAACATATACAAGAATGTTTCCTATACCAGAGAAAAATGATAGAAGCTTGTCGATGGCTACGAAATATTTCCCAGAATTTTTTATAGGTAACATCATATAATAAAAATGAAAAATGGGAAGGAGCGTCGTCTTAATTGTATCAAGGCAGTCCAACCATGACCAATATAATAATGACCAACCCTTTGTCAATTTGGTGATTGTCCATGTTAAATTTTAATGTGTCCCAAAGATAATTGCTAAACCAAACCCCCAGGCATTTATTTTTTTACCTGGGTTCCAAGACAAGCCCATTTCAGCAAAGAATGTTTTGAAACAGAACCTTTTCAATGGCATCACTTCAGATTTATCCACGTTAAGCTGATAACCAGATTTCTCCGAAAACGCTTGTGCCTCTTTAAAAGAAGATGGAAGAGAAGATTGTGGCTTAGAAATCTAAATAAGAATGTCATCTGCGTACGCTGTAAATTTATTATCCACATCATTCAAAAGGAATTTAGAGATATAACAAGTGTGTTTTAATCAATACAAAAAGGGGTCCAGGGCACTAATAAATAACAGGAGAGATAAGGGGCAACCTTGTCTCATACCGCAATATAAAGGAAAGTATAAAGACTAGACTCCATTAACTATGACAGATAAACAGGGCAAAGGGAAGAGTTAGGAGATTAGTTGTAACAAGCATTGGCATATCCAATAGGTCTTGCTTTTGGGACCTTATAAGTATTTAGTTATGCAGCACAATATCCTTGGTGCAACAACATCAACTATTGGATGGCTAAACACTGAAAAGGTCCCAAAGGCGAGACCTATTGTCTATGCCAATGCTTGTTCTTAACTGTGATTCAGTCCAACAGGCACTGCCCTACGTCTCTGGGGATGGACCACCCAGTGGTTGCATTCAAAGATTTTAGAACCGCTTCCCAGTATTCATCCAGCTCAGGACACCCCAAAACATGTGAAGGAAGTCCACTTCCTACTCTGTGCAGCAGGGGCACATGGAGGGCCGCGCTGGATATATAGCATGTAGTGCACTTGGGGTAAGATAAACGTGGTGCATCACATTATGCTGAAGTAGCTTAGACCTTGCATTGGTGGAAGTAGTCTTCACACCCTCATGGATCCCTTCCCAGTCTTTAGCCAAGAGTGTCACCTCCAATACCTCCTGCCGTTTGTTATGCACTGATAGCTTACCCCAAGGTGTTTCTATGGAAGAGAAGTGGTCCACTGGAAATACCAAGTCTATATCGGTTTTCACGTTACATGTATTAAGAAGAACACACTCAAAAAACTCTGGACCGCTTGAGTTTTGTAACAAATGAGTCTTTGTAGGGGGTGATGAGTGTGTTTGGCCAAGTTTATTGGTGTCCTTAGGCTGAATCCTAATTCTTGTAATCAACGTCAGGAGTCCATATGATGTGAAAAAATTGCTTTTATTAAATAAGATTAAAACATGAACAGCCGACACGTGTTTCGCCCGGCTGTGGCGATTTGCGCCAGGGCTTTTTCAAGGCTATTTACAATATCATATGTTGATTTTGCAAGTCTTCATGGTATTGATTTATTTTCCACAAATTCCGATTGTTTTTCAAAATTTGATTTCTCAGGGTACAATCCTTTTAGTCTCGTCCTATTTTGTCCGCTCGGTTTCGCCGCTTTCGCGGCATATGGACTCCTGACGTTGATTACAAGAATTAGGATTCAGCCTAAGGACACCAATAAACTTGGCCAAACACACTCATCACCCCTTACCCTAAGGTGTGTCCTCCCTCAGTGCCCTGTATATGTGCAAGATCCATATCCTGCCACCCGCCATGTTCAACAGCTTTCCCAAACTCTGGGACGCCTGGTGAACCTCAGAAAAGGACTGCCATATCCCACATGCAGCAATTCTTTCAAACTGCAGGCATTGTCCCGTTCCCTTGAAAAGTTTCTATGGCATTGGCCAGGGTGATAAACCTGGGTATTATCCCACAGTATTTTGCATCCACCGGCACGCCATCTGTCTATTGACATAGTTTGCGCAATAACTTTAAATGTGCATAGCACCCAGATGTTCAGATTGGGTGCAAAGGGGTCCCTCTTCAGAACAAGCTTTTTTTTTTTAAAGTATTTTTATTTGCATTTTATCAGGTAACAACATTACAATCACATCATCATAGGTCAACACACCCCGCTTTCCAGCCCTCCACCCCCCCAGCCACATCTTTAAAAATACAACACAGTTCTTCATTCCAGTCCAGTTCACTGGCGCTGTCCACATCCAGATCTGTAGCGCCATACCATGACGCCCTCGTAGCTCTTCTTCCACGGACGTGCCCTATCTCGGCTTCCCGTCTCATAGTCCCCCCATTAAGCCCATGGTATTTCCTCCATTTGTTCCAAACTCTACCAAATTTCTTGGGGCAGCCCCTTGCCTTGTATGTGACCCTCTCGGCTGCCGTGTAAAGGTCTAGACCTCTCCTCCACTACTCTATCTGCGGTGTCATGGCCACCCCCCAATGCTTTGCCATATCCCGCTTAGCCACCACTAGGGCCAAAACCAGGAAGATCAGTAGTGGGTGGGCAAGATCTATATCATTAGTCATACCCAGCAGGACTAGTTTGGGATCCACGGGCAGGGGGGCTTCCAATAACGCTCCCAGTTCTCTCAGAATCTCTTCCCAATATACCTGGATCATTGGACAGGACCAGATTGTATGGTAGAAGTCCCCCCCCCCCCCCCCCCCCCCCCCTGATCGGCCACGTCGGAGGCCGTTCGTATCTCCTAACTTTCCCATTTTGTGTAGGCGTACCCTATCGAAATAGGTCCTATGGAGGACATTAAATTGTATAATCCTCAACCGGGACTTAATAGCTACCTCCCTCGGGTGCATGAGAACTGTGTCCCAGTCTACAGAGTCCATCTCTCCTACATCCCTCTCCCATTTGCTTCTAAGGGTGGCCAAGTCGTCTGGCATGTTATTTATGAGGGTCGTATACATGAGTGAGACTGCCTTCTCAGGTATTTGTTCTTGCAGTAGGCGGCCTTCCAGAGGGGCATATGCAGGTAGTGTGTCCCCCGGGATCTCTTCTGCCCGCCACGCATGCCGCAATTGAGCGTATTTAAGGTATTGTGTGGGGAGCAGGCCAAATTCTGCCCTCAGGGCTGGGAATGATGTCAGTACTCCCCCTGCCGTCACGTCCCCTAGCGTCGAGATCCCTATATCGTCCCATTTCTTGAACCCCTTCAGTTTATTCAGTTCTCGCAGCCAGGTGCAATGCCACAATGGTGTTTGTCTAGTGGCCAGCCTATGGTCCTAGTCGCCCTATTCCAAATCGTCAGCGTCAGTCTGGTGGCAGGCAGTAATCGTCCCCTTCCTTTGCCCCGTATAGATAATAATTATATGGACGCGTGCCCATAGCATGTCTCTCTAAGGCATACGTGGGGTGCAAAGCAGAGGCATGGAACCAGTCATTTATGATTACCAAGTGTTCTGCCCAGTAGTAAGCCTCGACATTGGGAAGGGAGATCCCCCCACTGTACTGGTGTCTCTGCAGGGTCGACAGTGCCCCTCTAGGCTGTTTGCCTAGCCACAGATAGGCACAAACTTCTGAGTTTATTTCCCTGAAGACCCTTCGGGGGAGAGGGTAGTATTTGTTTTGGAACGTGTATAGGAGTTTAGGCAGCATCAACATTTTGAACATGGCCGCGCGACCTAGGAGTGTGAGGGGCAAGAGCCGCCACCTAGCCGAATCCTCTATAAAATTACGTACTATCCGTCTGACATTCTTATCGTGCGAACATTTCTTATTCAGTGTATCAAACACTCCAAGGTAGACTAATCCCTCCACGGTCGTCTGTAACCTTTTCGGGAGTTTTGTCCAATGTTCTCGGCCACTAGGGTCATACAGGACTGACTTATGCCAGTTGATCTTATACCCGCATGCGCTCCATATCATTTCAGCTCTGAAAAGAGTACCGGTATCGTAGTTTCTGGGTGTGTGATGTATAAAAGGACATCATCCGCGTACAGGGATATTTTATCCTCCGCGGCCTCTAGCGGCCCTAGTCGAAAACCTCTAATATCTGGATGTTGCCGAACTGCTGCTGCAAGAACCTCAATCGTCAGCGTGAAAAGCAAAGGGGACAAGGGGCACCCCTGCCTAGTTCCCCGGCTCACCGGGAAGTCCCATGACAGAATCCCGTTCACTTTGACCCTCATCAGAACAAGCTTGACCGCTCTCTCCCATGCCATGCATACCTGTCTGACCACATATGGCAAGGAAGCTGGAACCCTTGCCCCATCATTAACAGCTCAGGCAAAGTAGCCCCATTGTAGGTCCCTTCAACAGTCTACATTCCCTGTTGTCAAGGTTGTCCAGCCAGTGGACCATGTGTTTCTGCTATGCCGCTAGATAGTAAAGTTCTAGGCTGGGTAATTAGAGACCGCCCTTCCGCCAGGGGTGCTTAAGAGTGGCCCAACTATCCCTTTTCCTCCCAGAGGTCCACAAAAGTTCAACTATCAGCTTACCCAATTCCAGAAATAAATTCCTATGGATTTCAAACCGGGTCCCTTAGAAAACATACAGGCAGCGGTAGACTGCCAATGTTAGTACAGATTTTAAATTATTGACATAATGTGATATGTCTTCGACCCAGTCACAGATCTGTCAAGGGAATGGAGCTCTGCCCACACGGAACGTTTTTGACAGGACGCTCAAGACCCTATCTATAGTCTAGCCACCATAATACTTGGACGAAAGAGTGGGCATAACTTTAAGGAATGCAATGTTTAATAGAGACTACTGAAAAAAATGGTTTTTCAATGCCACTAGGTGGCGCCATAAACGGGAGCTGCCCCAGATTATGTCCCACTGTATACTTGGTCTTTTTAACTAAGGTGCTTGTGCATCAGGGAAGGGCACTGCAAGAAGTTGATGTTTAGGGCCTCACAAAAACCTTTGACAATCTGACTTCCTAATGAGGGTCACTTGACAATCTTAGACAACAAGTACATTTTAATGTTGACACCAATTGAATAATAAAAAGAGCGAGTAGCTGCATTAAGTAACACTGTATGATCAGAAAACAGTTCAACCAGGGTTCTTTCAAATGAGCTTCTTATTGGGTTTACTGCTGTGTAATCAATGTTATATCTCTCAACTGAAAAACTCTTATCTTCAGTTCATCAGTACAGTTAGTAGGCAAACTAAGTAAAAGAGCATCTGGATACAGGGTGCCATATTATGAGAGATCATTTGTTTGTCGATTCAGGGGTTTCTGCCGTGTCCTAATTTTGTCAAAACAATCAAAACATAAACTGATTTGGGACTAACTGCCATACTCTGGCTAGAATACAATATTTCCACCTGGTTTGATTATCAAAATCATTATTAAGGGATTTACTATGGATCTTTTGTTCATCATTCACTATAGTAAAAACAATTCTAAAGTGTTGACAAGAATTGTATTTGGTCCCAACTAAGACGTTCTCTCTGGCCTTTGAACACTAACTAAATCATGTACCAGCAACAGAAGACTCACTTTAATTAACCCATGGTTAGTACTGTTGCTATTGGAATGGCTCAGCTTTTGATAATCCAAATTTGCATTTACAGTTGTCAAATGATCTGGTCAACTGAACTACAGACATACCTGATATCTCCCGACAATCAACCAGTTTACGATTCTAAAAGATGACCCCTCTTCCCATCCTATGCGGGTGTATACTCAAGATTGTTGGGAATAAGTGACAGTGAGGAAAATGAAATGAAAAATGAAATGAAAAATTATATTTATATAGCGCATAGACTACCCGGAAGCCTCGCAGCGCTTGACTGAAATCCAGGGCGGTAGGCTAGGGTGGTTAACAGGCTCTTCCAAACAGGTGAGTTTTTAAAGACCTCCTGAATGACATCCGGTTGGTGTTCTCTCTAAGATCAAGTGGGAGGGAATTCCATATTCTCGCAGCATTGTGCGAGAATGAGCGTCCGCCCCAGCGGGCCTTGTTGATTTTGGTCGTGGTGGCTAGATGCAACGAGCTGGAGCGGAGAGCTCTGAGAGGGAGGTAGGGATTAGCTAGGGGGTACATAATGGCGGGACCTGTTCTATGAATGGCTTTTTGAACAAGGCACATAGCTTTGAATTGTACCCTGGCAGCCACAGGAAGCCAATGCAGCTTCTTTAGGGCCTGTTTGGCCTTCTGCCAGCGTGGAATATTAAAGAGCAGTCGGGCCGCACAGTTTTGGGTGACCTGAAGTTTGTTAATCGCTGCCACCGGGGCTCCTAGATAGAGGGCATTACCGTAATCCAGGCGGGAGAGTATCATGGCCTGGACCATGACTCTCCTCGCCTGGAACGGAAACAATGGGAGCACTTTCCGGAGCATTCTCATTAGCCCAAAACAGGTGGAGGCCGTTTTAGTGGCCTGGACGGTGAAATCCAGAGATTTATCAAGCCAAACCCCCAGGCTCTTTATCTGAGGTCTGGCGGGGGGAGGGAAACCTAGACACTTGGGCCAACTCGACGCCAAGATGGTAGGTGAGGGGTTGCCCAATAGCATTATTTCTGTCTTCACCCCGTTTAGTCTGAGGCAAGAGGATTGCATCCATTTAGCCACTAGCTCTAGACAGGGGCCAAGTGTGCTAGACGACCCCTCAGTATGGTCCAATGAGACCACCAACTGAGTGTCGTCTGCGTAGGTGACAATACGGACACCAAAGGGATGGACTATCTCCGCCAAGGGCCTCAGGTAAACGTTGAAAAGCGTGGGGCTCAGGGCAGAGCCCTGAGGGACCCCACAGTTGAGCGGCTGCATGGAGGATAGTACTTCCCCCTCGAACACCTGGAAGAAGCGCTCATCCAGGAAGGAATGGATGTGATCAGTCTGCCCTTTGCTATGCTGCCCCATGCCAACAATAACTGAATCATTATTTGATTAGAATAAAACATTGGGGGCTATGGTGTCTTAGTAACCATATAAAGTCCCACAACGATCTCTTGGTCACTGCCCTGTCCTTGTGAAGACACTGCTTTTCTGATTCTCTGCCATTCTACCATGATGCAGAGCTGAGTGGCCCTGTAGAAGTTGATAATTTTGGCAATCTCAGACCTTCTCCACCTCTTGGAGATCTAACAGTTTTCCCCAACTCCCTGGTAGCTTTTCCAAACGAAGCAACTTACGTTGTCTTGATTTCTTCTTTTCTATCCTGACTGGCTAAGCTTGGAGCACAAACAGCAACCTCTAGCACTGTGATGTTTCCCACCCGTGAAATGTAGGAATTCATCTACTTCCTCAGATCTTTCTTTAACTCTTGTACTACAGCAGGTATACAGTCCCCAAATACCATCTAGTGAGGGAATAGACCCTTTAGTAATCTTTCTGCTCAGCTCTAGAATCTCTCCTTCAGAAAGACGCATGGCCCCTCCAATTTCTTTGGCTTGGTGCTTTGAGATGTGAGGGCAATCAGGCTTTCATAGAATGTTTTCCCAGGTTTGTCCCATTTTTACTCTTTAGAGTATACTGGGCATAAAAGAAGCCAAACATCGCACCTTCATCTCGTTATCATACTTCAAGGTACCATTAGCCCTTTTCAGGTTGTAAGGCCCCTCTATTGGTTTGCATTTTGAGGTTATGAGCTGTGCGCCTTATTCCTTGCCTCATATAATTTTCTCCTTAAGGTCTCTTTAAAGTCAAAGGCACCCCTTCCATTTGGTCATCAAAAGCCTTTATTGTTGATGCTCTTGGATCTAGAGCCTGAATGTTGGTGCTTCTCTGCTTTTTAGTAGCGGTGGGCGGAATTTGCGTAGTCGCGCTACGCAAAGCTCTGCGAAGCAGTAAAAATTCTCCGCGAGCATGCAGAAGTTCAGCGAAAAGGTGGAATTGCTTGTTCCGCATGTTCGCAATGCTTTTTCCTGTTCGCAAACGCTGTTTGCGTGCTCTGGGAGAAATATCTTGCGAACACGCATTTTAAAAGTGTGAACAAGCAAAAAATTCTGCAAAGCTGCGGATCTTGGAATTTTTGCCAATTCCGCGTTCTCCACTAGCGGAAAGGAATTTACCGGCCAGGCCTACTTTTTAGGTCCAGTCTGGGCAGCTCATGCGCTGCTCTGCGAGGCATGCTGTATTGGAGTATGCACTTGAAGCCCCGTCCACTCCCCGCCCATATTTGTCACTGGCAGGTGTCAATGTCCTTCGTAAATGCTGGCTTCTGAATCGTAAATAGGCTTGTCAGTCCCTCTTAGTACCGCCTTGTTTTTCTTTCAAACCTCCCATGAGGACTGGCCCTTTTACTTCGATTGTTACACAGTATGTGTTATTTAGTCTGTAAGCACTATTTTCTTTAATGAGTTATTCCTACTGCAGCCACGACATGCATTCCTGCAGCATTCTTTGCACAGGGCACTTTAAAAAAAAAAAAACATTTGTTTGCCAACTTTACAAACAAATGCTTTTTTTTGGTAAAAGCAACCCCATACCGTTCTTTTACTTAAGTAGTAGGTGCGGACCTTTCTTTAGATATGGCTTGTCTAAAGAAAGGCGTGTGTTCTCTGTTAATGTGAAAGCGCAGCATGAGGCGCTTGTCAATGAAGTGAATGAAGTAAGACAAGAAAATTAAATATGATGAATGTGGAAATGAATGAGCATTCAATACAATGTGTTTTTTTTACGTCCCACCATTTTTAAAAGTCAGCAACCACCATTAGAATCCCACTTCTCGTTGGTTCTTCCAGTAGGTTGGCTCAACCTACGCAATTGAATTAGTCTCACATCAATTGGGAGGATTCTTCATGCGAGGTTTGAAGCACGGCAATCTTGACCCTCAGTCTGATATTCTGTTGTTAAAGGTGGACAAAGTAAAACTAAATACACCTCAGTCCTGATGTGTGCGCCTCCTGCTCTTCCAGTACAGAGACCCCCAAACAGCTCTGCCATGGTACCTCAGTGATACTCCGAAGCAGCTTCCCATGTTCCAGTATTGAGACCACACTAAGCACTGCCATCGCACCCAATGCTGTCCCCTTCTTCTATGGCATTACGGTCACCCCCCCCAGATCTCTCTCAATGCACCCTATTCTAAACTTCAATCTTTAGCCCTGACCACCTCTCCTCTGAAGCTTCTGAGACACAATTGATTTACTTACTGTGTGCACTAAGCAAATGGGTAAAACACCTTTACAACGAATCTTTCTTCCTGCATACTATCACTCCGCATACTTTTACAACGAAACTACCATCACTCCGCAATGCAATTATAACGCATGGCATTATATCTTATATATTTTTACCACGGATGCTTTTACAACTAAATTCGTTGTAAAAGCATATGTTTTTAATATTTAAGTTTAAGGTAAGTATATGGTTTTAGTTTGGGGGTGTTGGGGTATAATCAATCAATCAATCAAACACATTTGTAGAGCGCGCTACTTACCCGCTGGGGTCTCAAGGCGCTGGGGTGGGCAGAGATGTTGCTGTGACGGGGGATGAGTCGTGCAGAAGCGTTCTGTATGCGTTGGAGTCTTTTCTGCAGTTTGGCAGTGGTTCCAGCGTAGAGGGCGTTCCCGTTGTCCAGTCGGCTGGTGACTAGGGCCTGGGTGACCGTCTTTCTGGTTTCGGTGGGGATCCACCGGAAGATCTTTCGAAGCTTGCGCAGGGTGTTGAAACATGATGACGAGACAGCGTTGACTTGCTTGGTCATCGTGAGGGAGGAGTCCAGGATGAAACCCAGGTTATGTGCGTGGTCCGTGGGAATGGGGGCGGTGCCCAGTGCAGGGGGCCACCAGGAGTCGTCCCAGGCGGAGGGGGATGGTCCGAGGATGAGGACTTCCGTCTTGTCAGAGTTCAGCTTCAGACGGCTGAGCTTCATCCATTCCGCGTCATCTCTCATTCCTTTCTGGAGGCTGGCTCTGGCGGTGGCGGGGTCGTTGGTAAGGGAGAGGATCAGCTGGGTGTCGTCCGCGTAGGTGATGTTTAGGTTGTGTTGGCGTGCGAGGGGGCTCATATAGACATTGAAGAGGGTGGGGCTGAGCGAGGAACCTTGAGGAACGCCGCAGATTATCTTGGTGGCCGCTGAGTGGAAGGGAGGGAGGTGGACTCTCTGAGTTCTGTCAGAGAGGAAGGAGGTGATCCATTCCAGAGCTTTTCCTTGGATCCCGGTGTGGTGGAGGCGGGTTGTTAGGGTGCGGTGGCAGACTGTGTCAAATGCGGCCGATAGGTTGAGGAGGATGAGGGCAGCAGTTTCCCCGTTGTTGAGCAGGGACCTGATGTCGTCGGTGGCTGCGATGAGGGCGGTCTCGGTGCTGTGGTTAGCTCGGAAGCCGGACTGTGACTGGTCGAGGGAGCCGTTTGTCTCGAGGAAGGCGGTCAGCTGTTTGTTGACGGTCTTCTCGATGACTTTAGCGGGGAAAGGGAGGAGCGAGATGGGGCGGAAGTTCTTGAGGTCCGTGGGGTCCGCGGTGGGTTTCTTCAGGAGGGCGCTGATCTCTGTATGCGCTTAGCTCTCTGGAAAGGTGGCAGATGCGAAGGAGTTGTTAATGATGTTCCGGAGTTGGGGTGCGATGATGGAGTCGGCATTGTTAAAGATGTGGTGTGGACAGGGGTCGGCGGGGAGCCGGTGTGGATGGTGTTCATCACGTGTGTGGTGTCTTTAGTGCTGACGGGGGTCCAGGTGCAGAGGGTGGTGGTGGGGGGCGTTGGTTCGGTGGTTGGGTGCGTGGTCTGGGTGTGTATGTCGGCGATCTTGTGGTGGAAGAACGAGGCGAGTGAATCGCAGAGGTCTTGAGAGGGCGTGATGTCGTTGTTGCTGGCGTTGGGGTTGACGAGCTCTTTGACGATGCTGAAGAGTTCCTTGCTGTTGTGGGTGTTGTTGTCCAATTGTTCTCTGAATGCTGTCCTTTTGGTGGTGCGGATCAGCTGGTGGTGTTTGCGGATGGCGTTCTTGAGGGCTGTTATGTTTTCTGTTGACTGGTCGTGGCGCCAGGCTTTCTCGAGGGTGCGGCAGGATTTCATGGAGTTCTTGAGGTCGTTGGTGAACCAGGAGGCTTTCTTGCTGCCGGGTCTGCTGGGAAGATTCTTCTGTGGTGCAAGGGCATCAGCACAGTTGGTGAGCCACTGTGTGAGGTTGCGGGCTGCTTCGTTGGAGTCCGTAGTGGTGGTGGGAGGGTTCTGGCTCAGCGAGGTGGTGGGCTGGTCGGTGGTGATCTTGCTCCAGCATCTTCGGGGAGCCTGTTGGGGGTGGTGGTGGGTCGTGGTTTTTCTGAAGTTGAAGTGGACGCAGCTGTGATCTGTCCAGTGTAGTTTGGTGGAGTGGCTGAAGGAGATGTGGTTGCTGGAGGAGAAGACCGGGTCAAGCGTGTGGCCGGCGTAGTGGGTGGGGGTATTCACCAGTTGTTTGAGTCCGAAGTTAGCGAGGTTGTCCAGCAGGGTGGTGGTGTTATCATCATTGTTGTTTTCCAGGTGGAAGTTGAGGTCCCCTAGGAGGATGTAGTCTGAGGAGGTGAGGGCAAGCGGGCTGATTAAGTCTGTGATGGCTTCGCTGAATTGTGTGCGTGGTCCCGGGGGGTCTGTAGATGAGGGTGCCTCTGAGGGTGGTCTTGGGGTCGGTGTGTATCTGGAAGTGAAGGTACTCGGCGGCGGTGAGGGTGTCGTCGGAGTTGGTCGTGATGCGGATGGTGTTTCTGTGGACGATGGCGATGCCTCCTCCGGTTTGGTTGGCGCGGTCGCTCTGGGTTATCTTGTAGCCATCAGGGATGGCTATGGCGATGTCGGGGGTTGAGGAGGCGTTCATCCAGGTTTCCGTGAGGAAGGCGACGTCCAGCGCTGTTCTGTCGAGGAGGTTCCAGAGTTCGACGGCGTGCCTGTGGACAGGGCGGTGTTGAGCAGGATGCACTTGAGGTGGTTGTTGCTGGTGCCTGGTCTGGCGGGTGCGGTGCAGGTCCGGAGGTAGGTGAATTTGCAGGCTTGGCAGGTGAATTTGCAGGCTTGGCAGGTGAACGGTCCGTGGGTGCATTTCGGGGTGGCACAGTGGCAGGCAGGGGTCTGGCCGGTGTTGAGTGCGCGGAGGGTGGCGGCGTCGTAGCTCCGTCGGGTTGGCTGACAAAGTTGAGGGCCAGGGGTCCTGGCGCTGGGTGCGGTCCAGGCGCGGACGGGCGCAGACTGGCTAGCCAGCGGCGTGCCTGCTGCGCGCGGCCGCTGCGCAGCTTCCATATGAGGGGGAGAGGGAGGGAGGAGCAGCTGGGAGGCGGGAGCAGGTCGGCCAATGGGAAGCGAGGGGACGGGGCCGCGGGGGATGCGAGCGGCGGGAAAAGAGTGTCACAGAAGGCTAGAGGGGACGGGGGAGGGGCACAGCGGCACAACTAAACAAAAGAAATAACAAGGGGCACAAGAGGAGATGAGGGGGAAGCGAAAAAACAGACAACAGGGAGCAGTAAAAAAACGAGCAACAGACCAGTCTGCAAGGCAGCAGGCAACAGGAGCGGTACACAGGGGGTCTGCGCGGTGGCAGAGGGAGTGACCTGCCTGGTCACCGGGTCAAGGGTCGCATAGGTATATATTTTAGGGGTTCAGGGGTATTTTAAGGGTGGGTTTATTTTTAGAGTATGGTATTTTTTAGATTATTTATTATTTTCTTATTAGATTATTTTTTTAGGGTTCAGGGTGGGTTTTGGGTTATGGGGCACAGGGGTATTTTTAGGGTTCAGGGATAGGTTTGGGTTTTGGGGTACAGGGGTATTTTTAGGGTTCAGGGTGGGTTTTGGGGTACAGGGGTATTTTTAGGGATAAAGGCTAGGTTTGGGTTTTGGGGTACAGGGGTATTTTTCGGGTTCAGGGCTAGGCTTGGGGGTAGAGGGGTATTTTTAGGCTTCAGGGCTAGGTATGGGTTTGGGGGTACAGGGTTTTTTTAGGGTTCAGGGGTGGGTTTGGGTTTTGGGGTACAGGGGTATTTTTAGGGTTCAGGGTGGGTTTTGGGGTACAGGGGTATTTTTAGGGTTCAGGGCTGGGTTTGGGGGTACAGGGGTATTTTTAGGGTTCAGGGATAGGTTTGGGGTACAGGGGTATTTTTAGGGTTCAGGGCTAGGTATGGGTTTTGGGGGTACAGGGTTTTTTTGGGGTTCAGGGCTAGGTTTGGGGTACAGGGGTATTTTTAGGGTTCAGGGGTAGGTTTGGGTTTTGGGGTACAGGGGTATTTTTAGGGTTCAGGGATAGGTTTGGGGTACAGGGGCATTTTTAGGGATCAGGGCTAGGTATGGGTTTTGGGGTACAGGGGTATTTTTAGGGTTTAGGGCTAGGTATGGGGTTTGGGGAGTAAGGGTGGGTTATGATTATGGGGTGCAGGGGTATTTAAAGGGACGGGGTGGGATTTTTTTAGGGTGTACATGGATGGATATATATATATATATATATATATATATATATATATATATATATATATATATATATATATATATATATTACAACTAGGTTTGATCCAAGGGGAAAAAAACAGTGGTCACACCTGGAAGTTTAGTTTTCAGCGATTTTTAATGAGTTTCAAACAAGCAGCTTGTGGCTTAAGTCCAACATGTTTCGTTCCGCCTGGAACTTTCTCAAGGTAAGCCTGGCTCCAGCGTCACAGCCACAGTCCGGTGTTCAATGTCATTTTGTTTGCCCCCAATGGCATTCATTTATGGAATCACTTCCTGTTAAAATGCATTATGGGACTTGTGGTAGTGCTCTAATCTCAGACCCCTTGGTGCACAGTCCGAATTCCTTCATAGTCGTTTTGTTTTGTTCCGTGTCTCCCTCGGTGTTGTCTTGCCAATTAGTTGTTTTCTGACACTGGGGGTCGGACTGTGATTCAAGGAGTCTGTTAATTTTTAAAATACCCTCCAGTGGGTTGGGCGCTGCATGGCTGTTCTTACGGTGCTTGTTTTGGTTACATCAGTTGAATGCCGAGCTTACGCGGGTCAACCTGCTTGGGGGCTGACTCCAGACCAATGCCGAGATCCTGTTCTCGGTGGCACCTATCTCCCTTTGTTCGGATATATATATATATATATATATATATATATATATTCGTGCTCAACGTCTGCCCAAGCAGTGAGTTGCACTCGAGACGAGCTGTCAGCATCAAGCTTTTATTGGGTATAGACGTCAACCATCTATATATATATATATATATATATAGTACTTTTACAAAGTCTATGCTTTCACCATGCATACCTTTGCGTTGTAATGGCATGCATGGTAAAAGCATATGCGGAGTAAATGTTTGCGGGGTCATGGTAGGTCGGAGTAAACGCACTTGCGTTATAAAAAATGCGGAGTAATGGTATGCGGGATATTATCCCGCGGAATAACATCACATATTCAAGCAAATGCGCAGTTGTCACTTCTTTCTCTTTCTCTCCTGACTTCAAATCGCTGATTCCCCTGCTGCGAGCCACCACACCCCCACCCCGCTGCAGCCGGCACCAGACCCTTTCTTTTACTGCTGCTGAATGCATTTGCTCAGCGAGCTGTGGTCACTGCCCATTGTTGTGGCGTTTCAATTTCAAATAGTCAGTTTGGGAGGGATCAGTGGGGATAAACCAACAATGCACTGCAGAGTGGATCAAGAAATTAAAGGAACAGGGGGCTGTAGTGGGGGTACTAACAGATAAAGTATACAAATGAGCTGAACTCTCAGATCAACCCTAAGTTAGCCCTTCCTCTGTGAGTATAAGATTAATAAACTTGCGACAGTTTGTCCCAAAATAAACCATGTGCTCTACAATTGTGGTGAATGTGGTATAGCAAACAAAAACAGAGTTCAGAGCTCTGTTTTTGTTTGCCAGAGTTCAGAGCTCTGTTTTTGTTTGCCAGAGTTCAGAGCTCTGTTTTTGTTTGCCAGAGTTCAGAGCTCTGTTTTTGTTTGCCAGAGTTCAGAGCTCTGTTTTTGTTTGCCAGAGTTCAGAGCTCTGTTTTTGTTTGCCAGAGTTCAGAGCTCTGTTTTTGTTTGCCTGTTTTTGTTTGCTAGAGTTCAGAGCTCTGTTTTTGTTTGCCAGAGTTCAGAGCTCTGTTTTTGTTTGCCAGAGTTCAGAGCTCTGTTTTTGTTTGCCAGAGTTCAGAGCTCTGTTTTTGTTTGCTAGAGTTCAGAGCTCTGTTTTTGTTTGCCAGAGTTCAGAGCTCTGTTTTTGTTTGCCAGAGTTCAGAGCTCTGTTTTTGTTTGCCAGAGTTCAGAGCTCTGTTTTTGTTTGCCAGAGTTCAGAGCTCTGTTTTTGTTTGCCTGTTTTTGTTTGCTAGAGTTCAGAGCTCTGTTTTTGTTTGCCAGAGTTCAGAGCTCTGTTTTTGTTTGCCAGAGTTCAGAGCTCTGTTTTTGTTTGCCAGAGTTCAGAGCTCTGTTTTTGTTTGCCAGAGTTCAGAGCTCTGTTTTTGTTTGCCAGAGTTCAGAGCTCTGTTTTTGTTTGCCAGAGTTCAGAGCTCGGTTTTTGTTTGCCAGAGTTCAGAGCTCGGTTTTTGTTTGCCAGAGTTCAGAGCTCGGTTTTTGTTTGCCAGAGTTCAGAGCTCGGTTTTTGTTTGCCAGAGTTCAGAGCTCGGTTTTTGTTTGCCAGAGTTCAGAGCTCGGTTTTTGTTTGCCAGAGTTCAGAGCTCGGTTTTTGTTTGCCAGAGTTCAGAGCTCTGTTTTTGTTTGCCAGAGTTCAGAGCTCGGTTTTTGTTTGCCAGAGTTCAGAGCTCGGTTTTTGTTTGCCAGAGTTCAGATCTCCGGTTTTGTTTGCCAGAGTTCAGAGCTCCGTTTTTGTTTGAGTTATGTTATTAAATTGCCAACATTGAAATGCTGATGGTTTGTCACCACACATACCAATATACCCCATTCAGGCAGATTGCCTCTGCTCCAGTATGTCCATGAGGAAAATATATATTTGTTTTAGAATAAGACTTGCCTGCTCTAAAATGTTGGCATGTATGATAGCAGTGAGGAGCCGGAGAGAAATGCAAGCGCTGTATGTTATGTTTAACGCCTGGCAGTGGCGGCTGGTGACATTTGAAAGTGGTAGGATGTTAAACAATTATTGTACAGCACCGGAGCAAGCAAGCGTAGCGAGCGAGCGTGAACCACCTATGGGTAAATGGTGAATTTTCAAGCAATTTTGAGCAAGCAGGAAGGTTAATAAAGCAATTGGGAATCTGTCCTAACAAAGATAGTAACTGGAAAAACTGTCTATCGCTTGTTAATTGTTTTTAATGTATAGGTCAACTAACTCACCTCTGGGAGTTTCTACTTTTGTCGGATAACCTAGATTGCGGCATGGGGAGGAATAAGTCCAAGATCACAAAGTTTAGTATAAAGAGCCAGGATTCCTGGTTGTGTACTTGGCCTGCCAGTTTGAGCCACCCATTGCAACTGCCAGCGTTGCCGATGACAGTACCAACACAACTACTAACAGGCACACTGTGACAATCCAGACTATTCCAGGCACCCAAAGTTATAAAAATAACTTGGGCAAGTATTCGTTGTTACTGATACATACTGCATTAATAAACTGTAGTTGTTTCGCTCATCTCTAAATTATACAAACAGCGACACCATGTGGCAGCTGTCATAAGTGCTGATATCAACAATTATGTGCTGTGCCAATAATTAAAAACTGGTGCCGAGCATCGGAAACCACCAGCTCTAATTAAGCAATGCCTTCATATGCATTTATAACACTTTTTGCACAAAGATGGAGGCACATATCATTTCCTGTTGATGGGCGCTTTCCCCTAGATGCATCAACGTTGTCATTTGCGATTCCTTATTTGCGAAAAATAAGGAATCGCAAATAAGGAATCGCAAATGGCAATGCATCATTTATCTCGCAATTTTATTGAGATTCGGTAAAAATCGGAATTTTTACCGAATCGCAATAAAATTGCGAGTTTCAAATTGCGAATTCGCATTTACCATTCATTCCTATGGGCTGAAATGCCCATAGGAATGAATGGGAATTGCGAATTCGCAATTTGAAAATCGGAATTCAACAAAGCATTTCAAGGATGGAGAGGGGGGTCCAAAGGACCCCCGCCCCTGCACCCATGAAATGCACTTTTACATGTAAGTTACATACACACATGTTCTAAGGACATGTGTGTCTGTAACTTAACAGTTTAAAAAATGCATTTTTGTGCTTTTTTAAACAATTGTGCAAATTACCACGAGGTTCAAACTCGTGGTAATTTGCACTTGCAATTTTCAAATTCGCTAATTTTTTTACAATGATGCATTCCATTTAAGGAATCGCACAATTGCGATTCCTTAAATGCAATCGCATTTAAGAAATTCGCAAAATTAGCGAATTTTACCAAAAAGTAATGATGCATACCAAAAAGCATTTTTGGAGTCGCAAACGGCCGATTTTAAGGAATCGCACCGTTTGCGACTCCAAAAATGCTTGATGCATCTGGGCATTTGTGTTTTGTGTAGAATCCTGGTGGTGTTTCACAGTCTTTCATTTAAAACAAATGTCCTGGGGCTCTGAATACACACCTGTGCTCTGCAGCTTTGCACACTTTCTCTCCTGGCACCTTTTTCTCACGAAAGGAACTGACTGGCACCAGACTTGAGTTCTTTAATTTTTAAAATTACGTTGCTGCATGCCACTATTTTTTTCATGAAAGGTACAAAAAGTGTGAAAGTGGTAGGCTAAGCATTTCACATTTCAATGTCATCTATATTTTGTACTCCTCAGAGTCTCTGGAAATGACATGAAATCTTAGGGCCTTTGAGTTGGAAAGAGACAAAACCCACTGAGCTATCGAATCAGGATTCGAACCTGTAATCTGCATATCCCGTTCAGTGCTCTGCAGGAAGCGCATTAAACCTCTAAGCAATTTCCAGTGGTTAGAAGTAAACACTTTACTGACTTACCCGACTGTGAGTCATATCACCAATAGGGATAGAGTGACTACTCCATTTCTAACGTGAGAGCCAAAAACCATATAAATTGGATTGAGCTGCGTGCAGTGCGGGCCGGCGGAATGCCAATGACTTGCTGCACAACGTTTGATGAAGGTGCTCTACGTGAGGTACGGGGGTCACTGGCTAGGCAGGAGAGGGAGGCGCCCGCCTCTCCATGAGAGTTTGCACAAATTAAAGCGTCTGCGTTCACATGAATAGCAACTAAAAAAACGTACGCAGGTATGTTTGAAACAGGAAGTACGCATTCCTGTGGTATGTGATGAGCTGTAAGTGCACCATGGAAGTCCATGTACCCACGACAAACTAATTCCCTTTTCATATTGAGAGGCAGCATATGCAATTCTTGAGAATCAAATGGTTTCCTGAAGCTCTGCTAGGTGATTTCCTCTTCATTATGAGGCAGAATATGCAACAGGTTTGCTCGTCCCTATGTTTTTAAACAGCAAATAAAAGATAGAGCACGCATTTATGACCAGCAGAGAAAGCAGCGCATTCGAATTGAGACGAAAAACCAGAGTAAAGTAAAAAGATTACTAAATGTAAAAAAAAAAAAAAAAGGTAAAGTACACTCTGGTCACTGCAGCTGTGACTGCGAACATGACATGGTTGGTAAGTTAAGTGCAGTTTCTAGGCCAGCGGCGGCCGGCTTGCTCGATGGAGGGTGGGAGGGAGGGGGTGTCATGGGGAGGGGGGGGGGTGGAATAAAACAATTAAAATAAAACTTACCTGAGTGCCGGGTTCCCGCACCGCCTCCGCTCCAGGCCGGCATGCTGTACTGGTGGGTTATCGTGTTCCTGCTTCAGGAAGCAGCCAGCAGACAGTTTCCTGTTCCCGCCCCTACGTACGCCAATCACGACTACGCTGACAGGCGCAGCAGGCAAACGCCCCAGCCAGACATTTTCTCTGCATAGAGAAAATGGAGAGTGGGCGGTCCTGCTCGAGGGCAGGGGAGGGAGTGGTTTTCCCACTGTTGTGAGTACTGACTGTTTGGTCGGCTCCAGGGCCGACCAAGCAGTCGGTGCCCACAATAGTGGCAAGCCACTCCCCCCCCCCCCCCCCCCCCCTCCCCCCCCCCCCTCCCTCTGGCCCACAAGCAGGACCGCCCACACTCCCGCCCCCAACCAGGCACAGAGGCACTTCTGCTTTCCTGCAGTGCGAGAAGGCAGAAACATAAATGGTAGTTTTTACCCTTTAGGTTTCTGCCTTCTCACACCGCGAGAAAGCAGTGGGGCGACGCCCCAATGGGGGAAACACCACTGACGCCTGGCTATTACAGCAAGGACTCCTGGCACTGGTGGCTCCATCTGAGGGAATACACCTAATCTCTCCTGATTGTTTTGGGCTCATTTGAAATTGGAGTTCAGCACCCTTCCCAGCCCACTTGTGTATGCAAGCACTTGGGGGCTGTGGGGTTGACTGTTTGCCAGGGCAAAAGGGGCGTGTCTGGGTGTTACCGCTAACACCTGAATCTGGATGCGGCATAGCAAAGGGAACACTGGTGCTGACTATCCTCAGGTTAGGTAGCAAAAGACAGACATGATTAGGGAGCAGTGGACCCTTTACGCCACACGGGCTTGGCGCTACTGCACCTGCTGCATTAACGAAAGCTTACACTTTTGATTGTCTTTGACTCCCTGTCTTCCTTCCCCAGTGGCCTTGCCCAGCTATACTGGTAAAAGAAAACAATCATTTGCAATGCAATAGGTCTTGCAATTGTGAGATTGTGGACCTATTGGCATTGTAAATGACAATTGTGGAAAGGTGCACAGGAGCTGGATACACACAACTCTAGACCCTTGCGGTATAAACAATTATCTATGAATTTCATCAAAGAAATAAAAACGATGTTACAATATTATCATAGTTTCATGTAGTGACAAACGTTTGTGTAGGCTTCATGTTTATTCCCAATGCATTTCGGGTAGATACCCTTCGTCGGGGGACCTGGAAAAATGAAATGTTTAAACACAGGTTTTAGAGCCAACCAAGAATGCGTACACAATAGACCAAATGCCATAACCACCTCATGCTCAATGAAAGTTTAAAAAATGGTCATACAATGTGAAAACGTGACTTGTCTCTCATGCGAGGTACATGCTATTCAAAATATCTCAAAAAGAGCCAAAGTTCAATAACGCAGTTGAACCTATAAAACCATGCTCTGCTGTGTCATCAAGTATATAACCGTGCTAATCAAAAAGTGATTAATAGTTCAAAATAACCAAAGTTCAACCACGCAATTGTGCCTAAAAAACGTGCTGTGCTGTGTCAAGTATAACCGTATTAAACCTCGAGACGCAGCGTACCTCCACCACGTGTGTTGTGGATACTTCTGATAATCTATAGCATACTGAGTGAAAGCAAAAGTATTGCGAACTTCCAACCGAAGTTCAAAAATGCGTGCTGTACGTAGTCCTGTAATAAATGGAGTCGCTCTGTTAATATGCTGTTTTAAAATATCAATGTATTAATCCCGTGTTACCTCTATCTACTTACAACTAAACAGTGCATGTCCACCAAGTGATAGAACATACGTTTTTCATTAATTTTCAGAGGCATGAAGTCAATTCCGCTGCAGTGCGGGGCGTTCCATTGAGGGGGCGGGGCTGCGTTGGCCAACGGACATGTGCAGCACTACCGAGGTAGTGCTCGCGACGGCCGTTGGCCGACGGGCGCACTTAACGGGTTAAATATCCCGCTTAGAAAATTTTAATCTGGAATACCTTGAAAGTTCTCGTCCAACACAGTCCGTGACTTGCTGTGCAAATTATTACCCAGCATGCAATATCGTGAATGTGTGCCGTGGCATCTAATAGACAAACTTGAAACCAGATTGAAACTCAAGTAGAATACAAAATTTGCTAGCTTTCATACCAAGAATTTTCAGTTCTATTAAGGACAAGGAGGTAAGGATTATGCGATCTCTTTCTTCACTGTTTATTTTACAGCAGCCAATGAAAAACATTTAAACATTGTAATAAACCACGTTTCCCATAATGCCATGGTACAGTCTAACAACTATAGATACTTTAGCTCTATATATGGAATCCCAAACACAAGCACTTCCACTTTCTATGCCTTGAACGAACATTGTCCCTGTAAACCGAACTTATGTCAATCACAGAACTTGCAGAAACAATAAACAAGTCAGTAAGCCAGACCCAAAGGAGTCATGTAAATGAAGGATGCGCAGCACGCCTTCTGAACTTGCAAACAAGCGTATGATTGATCACCTTTCTGCTCCGCCCCTGAAACAGAAAACAGCAGTTCGTAATAACCATGACAACCAAACATATCAGGGTGGGTAATAAATAACAATCATGAATATGATATTTACAATGGGTGGGATAATCCTTGCCTCTGTGTCCTTAATAGAATAAAAAATTCTTTGAGCGAATGCTGGCAAATTTTGTTTTTTTTATTACAGGACCAAAAGCTTCAGAATATGCTAGTTTAATACTTTACCAATACAACAGAAGCAATGTCGCCCACAGGTTTATAGTAAAATTGCTTGAAAGTAGAATCAGGTGACAAATCAGCTGCTTTCCTTATATCCTGTAAACTGGTGCCTAACATATAGGATTTTTAAGCCATAGCGCCCCCCTCTGAATGGTCCCCAAAGAGTCTAGTGTCAATACCAGTCTCTTGCATTATATATCTGAACCATCTTGCAATAGTAGCAGAGGTAAATGGTTTAAACGGTTTTTGCAATGCAATTAACAGTCAGGAACAACCGACCAGTCTAACCGATCGGATATATTCTTCATGAACTTTCATGAATTGTACCACACACAATTTATCATTTACAGGAAATGTATGATAATCAATGGAACGTGTAAATGTCTTTGTTCTTGCAAAAATTGTAAATGAAACCCCTTCCGGGGAATTAGCATAGCTAATTTTGCGGACAGTTGTTTTCTTGATAGTTCCGCATTATGAGGACAATTATCAAATTAAGTTAAAACCTTAAAAACATCCCATGAAGCAGAATACATAGCGTTAGAGAAGTTTACATACCATTGTGCATACCCACCGGTCTACTGTCTTATCTGCGCATGTCCAGGCCGGGATAGTGGATCTGAAATTGTTAACCGACCTGTAAGATAGCCCCTCCGAAGCTTTTTTGGATAAAAAATTCACAACTTGTGAGAGGTCCGCCTCCATGGGTTCCACCTGTTTCTCCAGGCACCAACCCAACCATGCTCGCCATGCCGAAGAATATCGCTTCCTGGTAGAGGGAGCCCAGGCTTGTTGGATGAAACCTGAAGCCTCCTTTGAAATTCCTGGCAACAGCCATTTTTGCCGGAAAGCCTCCAGGACATCAGGGACAACTGTCCCGCTAGAACTAGTGGGTGCAGTTCTCCCTGAGGGCCCTGGAGCATCTTCTGAGTCCACGGAAGGAGGAGAGGGTAGTTGCATGTTAATTCCAGAAGTACTGGGAACCAAGGTTGCGCTTTCCTGACTAGTGTGATTAAAATAACTTCTGCCTGCTGGAGTACTATCTGTTTTGCTACTCTGGGAATCAGAATGAATGGGGGGAATGCATAATTCAATGATCTCGACAAGTCCTTTGTGAACACATTCGTGACTCTAGTTGGCGATTGAGCCTGGACTCAAACAGACCTATCTTGCACGGACCCCAAACTGCTTGAATCATTTGAAATAGTGATGGGTGGAGCTTCTAGTCGCTGTAATCCCTCAAGTGATGAGAATTCCAGTCCACTATGGCATTGTCTTGCCCCAGAAGGTATTCCGCTATCACTGTTATTTGGTGAGCTAGGCAATAATCCCAGAAGTCCTTGGCGATCTCCGCCAACATCAGTGATCTCATCCCCCCCCTAGCTTGTTTATGTACCTCACCGCTGACACGTTGTCTGTCCTCAGAAGGATGCAACAAGACACCTTCTTGGATGAGAGAGATCAGATCGCAAAAGACCCCGCCAGGAGCTCGAGACAGTTGATGTGTAATGCTAATTCCTGGAGAGACCATCTGACCCCTGTGGCCATCTCCCCACATTTCGCTCCCCAGCCCCACCGGCTGGCATCGGACTCTATCGCCACTTCCGGGCGAGAGCCGAATATCGCTCGGCCGTTCCAAGCATCTATGTGGATTAACCAACATTTCAGCTCCTCACCTCTTCCGTGATGGGAACCTGGTCTGAGTAGGAAAGACCCTTCTGCAAATGCTGAATCTTTAAACGTTGCAGGGCCCTGTAGTGCAAAGGGGCCTGGAAATATCGCTTGAATTGAGGACGCTAGAAGTCCCACCAGGCGAGCAATGGCTCGCAACGACATTATCGGTCTGGTTAATGTTATCTTTAACTCTTTCTTCAGATCTCTCGACTTGGGCAATTGAAGTTGAACAGTCTGAGAGTTGATCACAAAGCCCAGAAACTATTGACTGCGTCAGACACAGGATAAACTTGGTTGAGTTGATCACGAATGCTAGATTCTCCAAAAGGTGCTCCGTCATCTGAAGGTGCTAAGATGCTATGGAAACGGACGGTGCCATGATGAGTATGTCATCCAGATAAATTATCAGGCGAATACCCTGATCTCTGAGATGAGTCACTGACTTCATCAGCTTGGTGAAGCACCAAGGAGCTGAGGGAAGACCAAAAGGAAGGACCAGGTATTCCAACCATCGGTCCTGCCACTGGAACTGTAAGAAACCTAGATGGGAAGTAAAGATTGGTACCATTAGATGGGCATCCTTGAAGTCCAATCGGACCATCCAATCTCCCTGCCTCAAAATGTCTGTCCGCAAATTAATCCCCTCCATTTTGAAGTGTCTATAGAGGACGAAGTGATTGAATCCTTTTAAGTTTAATACCAGTCTGTGACCACCACCTCTTTTCTGCACTAGAAAGAAATTTTTTGCAGAAGCCTTCGGTCCTGTTGTTGCAGTAAGCTACTGCGTGCTCCTCCAGCAAGTCTGATATTTCGCTCTCTATAAAAATGTCGTCTTGTTGGGGGAAAAAACCAATGGGGTGGTATAAAGTCTTGCATTGGGGTCTGGAAAAAGTCTATGTGAAAACCCTGAACCGTTTGTAAGACCCAGGCATCTTGTGTAATCTGTGCCCAATTGTGCATGAAATGATGAATGTGACCCCCCCCAGAGGGTATGACAAAGAAATTAGAGCTCTTACCTGAAGTGATCTGGGGTTGGATGTTTCCCCTTTGTCCACCTCGATGGTACCGGCATCAGGAAAATCTTCTAGTCGGGTAGAAGGTACCACCTCTGGTAGTGTCCTGCCAGTCCCCTCTACCACAATCGTATCCTCCTCTGGAAAGGCCTTGGTAGTAGTGGTGGCCTGGCGAGCTGCCCTTTCCTCGCCCGGCCCGTCCAAAAAGACCTGCCTGGAAAACTCTTTTTATGTTTGAATGAGCTTTGTCCAAGGTGGTGAATGTTCCAACATATTTTGACACATCCTTGAAGAATCTATCGCCAAAAAAACCCCCTTCATCCAGATGACCCGCTTCCGTAGAAGCTAATCCGGTGAAATTGCAGTTCATCCGCATTAGCAACAACTTCCTTCTTTCTATGGAAATGGCACAATTTGCGTTTCTCAGAAAGCAGATGGCGCGTTGGTCCATCCGGATAATATGTCCGGGTCAACAGGGGAACCGGTGTCCTTGGCCACCAACGCCATCTCAAGTATTTTTTGTTAAGGGGCCTGTTACATGCAGAAGCTTCTCTTGGTATCTGCCCCAAGCCCGGTCGATGACCTTTTTGGGATCCTTGGCAAATTATCTTTAGAAATGCCAGCATATGGGGATCAATATCCGGGGTGTCTGCAACTCTATCTGGGCTATCTGGCCGTGAACATTCCAATCTTAGCCTGTTGCGCACCTCCTAGTCAAAGCGCTTTCTCAGATTTTGATGGCGTAGTCAGCCTCCTCTGGGGGTGGAGCCCAATCTGAAGATCTTGGGTGGACAATGTCCAGAGGGTTAAAATCAAAGGGACTTGATATTTGGAGGGAGGAAGTTGACAGATCTATTTGCGCCCCCTTGGCTTTCTTCTTTCTAGGAGGGGAGTTGGTACCAGTGGAGTCTGTGTCAGGGGTTGTATCAGTGTCATGAGCTTTGCTGGGCGCTGGAGTGGTCCCTTTGGGCGATGAGTACTGATGGTCCCCAGGCTTAGCTGGGGTAACTGTGCTAAAGCCTGCGCATGCGGTCACTTGGATGGCTTGGCATTACCTTGATTTAACCCGTTGAAGTGTGCTACGTTGAACCTGAAGCTTCGGGGGTTTGAAGGCCGTACCTCCTGGCAAAACTTTCCAGCTGCGATGTGATGGGTCTGAGGGCGGCCACCAGAGCTGGATTTACCATCTGGAGAACCGCTGCCTCAATGGCCCTGTTGACTGATTGTTGAACTGATGCGTCCAGGGCATCAATCATATTGTCCTCAAGGAAAGGACCTTGTTCCTCTTCGTAGAATCCATATACATCCTCATCGAATGTGGCCCACTCTGGCATTGTTAAAATGCTTTTTTTTTAAATTAATTACGATAAAAAATATTTTTTAAGCCAAATCCCAATTCCCAGGGAATTGATAAAGGGGAGCCTCCCATTGTGCACCCAGAAATAATTTGCTCCTCAGCCCCGCTGTACTCACTAATTATTCCAGCCCTAGGTGGGCTTAAAAGAGCCAATAATGTACACCAGCCTGCACCCGGCTAGGGCCTTCTCTGTTATTCCAGCCTGGAAAGGCGTACGTCTGCACAGGGAGAGAAAGAGCTACCCTGTACAATGTTCTGATTTTAAAAACGGTGCGGAACGAGGCGAAAACATACATCATGCATCGCGTAGCCCAAAAAGAGCCCAATTCCAGCCCAATTAGGCTATGCGATGTCTGGCTCTAAATTGTATTGCGGGCCCGATCAGGGAATGCACCGCGGGACGCCCTGAAGGAGCGGCTTCTATTGGCAAGACAAGCAAAGTCTGGTGGAGGCGAATCGCAATGCGAAAAAACCCCTTCACACGCGCTGGCCACCACCCTACCGACAAATGCACACCAAAGCCCGCGATGGCGCAAATTCACGGGCGCGTTGTCATGAATACCAAATTTTTCACAATTGCAAGTATAACGACCAAATACCATCAAGACAAACTGAACAACACATGTGCGATAATCCAAACAAACAGCACAATAGCTTGTACACTAAGTAATAAAGGTATAAAGCACTTAACTCGGCTGCAAGCAGCAAAGAAAGAGGAAGTGCTCGTGTTTTGGATTCCATATATATAGAGCAATAGTCTTTATAGGTGTTAGACTGAACCATGGCATATGGGAAATGTGGTTTATTAAAATGTTTAAATGTTTTTCATTGGCTGAGGAAAAATAAACAGTGAAGAAAGACAGCATAATCTGAAGCCTCCGGTCCTGTAATAGAATCTTGCATTTTCTCTTTTTCTAGTGTGCCCTAGCTATATTGCACTTCATCAAATCGGGTTTTCTGTGGTAAATCTTTATAGGAGTGATAGAGAGACGTAGTACATTCCCCTCTGAGGTTCCTAAGATTAGTAGATTCTCCCTCATGTGTCACCTCTGGTCTTGTGGAGTCTATGCACTCCTTCGGCCTGTTAGTACGTATTGCTGAGATTTCCCCAAATACTTCTAGCCTCTTAACTAGAGGTGTGTGAGCTACTTAAGGCTCGAGCCCGAGGCCTGACTCTACTGCATTTAGTAAGATTGTGTGGGTCATGCCTCTCAAGGGTATACTGCAACACTCTTCACCCCACCCCACCTTCGCATTCTGTTCACCACAGGTTCTTTCATCAGTGTAAAGACCAGCGGGCAGAGGGTACCCCATTCCTCTCATCTATCTGAAGAAGGCATGCCTCTGAAAGCAGATGTCTGAACCTGTACCTCAATACTGGAAACATGTATTTCCCACTAAAGCTATCAGAGACTTTTTTAAGGTCCATTTCAATTGCAACAGACTTTTGGTATACCGATGTGGCCGTCTCTAAGACATGAAATAGGAACTTAATATTTGGTGATACGTTGCATCCCAGGACAAATCCAGTCAGGGTGTATGGCCTATGGTATTAGACCCAGTAAACAATTAGCCAGCACCTTATCAATTTGATAATCGATGTTAAACATTAACAGGGGTCTAAAGGACGCATCTTAATAATTTTTGTATGCGTAGGAGTTGAGACTGTTAATGTTCCCCATGTCAAGCCCTGAAGCTCCCTTTTTTCTTAAGATCCTGCCTGAATATCCATCAATCGGGGGGCCAAAAAGTCCTCATAAGTTGCATAGAACTCTACCTTTGGCCATTCTGCATATGGTGTTTTCCCCTCGTTAATGTTGGAGAGGGCTCTTCTGGCTTGTGCTGTCAGTTGGTTTCCAGGGCTTCTTGTTAGGAAATGTGGATGTCAGCCCTCCATCTGTTATGTGTCCATCAGTCACAGAGTCAGTTGCTTCCATTCTACACTACTTTACGCACCTCATATGGTCAGGTTATCAGTGGCGGTCCCGCTTTTCACGGCAAAGTAGTGGCTTATCTCTTGTCTGATTGTGACCCTAAGTACTGGCTCTTGTAACGCGGCAGTTGACAGTGGCAAGACAGGGACACTTATTCTATGCCTTCTTAAGGACACTCTTATCGTTAATGGGTTATAGGTGAAGATGGTTCCCCACAAATATTCACCAGCACTATCTTTGTGAGGAACAACATTTTTTGTCTGGAGATTTGTGCAGGTTATGGACATGGGAATAAAATGAGGTTTCCTACTGTTGTGGTTCTCGGAACTTGAGATGTGCTAGCTTCGGGCGAGGATTTTTAGGGGAAGGACTGACCATGTTCCCATCGAACACACAATTGTAGTTCTCCTTCAAGGATCATTTTCATATGAGGACGTTTAACAATAGTTCAAGACAGTGTTTGGAACCGAGCCTGGTGTGTGCTGGTGCCTAAACACTTGTCAATAAAACATCTTCCTGTCCATCATGCCCCAGCTATGTCATAACATCTCCTGCGGTCAACACAAGTCTCAAAGGGTTCTCCCGGTCCTACCCAGATCAGTGCATGCCCATAGCAAATGCCTAAGAAGTCTTGGCAAACACATTTCCCTGCTACCTCTTCTGCAATTTGATACTTCCCTCCTATGTAGGGTGTGTTTCTTGTAAGAAGGTTATCTGCACTATATGTCGCTTCAGTTGGGTGTGGGCTTAATACCAATTGGGATTATTCATTCTACTGACATTCCAGGTTATTTAGTTATGGTGAAGCCATGTTCTTGATCATTCAGCTGTAATCTACTGCTCATGTGGGGCAAGAGGCTCCATGATAGATTGTGTTGATTAGCCTTGATGCTCTTCTGCATACGCTGCCTTAATATTATTGCAGATTAATGAGGTTGGCAATGTCAGCGTCATGGGTATTTGCAGGCCTAGCATTGATGAGCATGCAGTTTAGTTTTAAGTGTGGTCTGATAACTGAGCACTGGATGCGTTTGGGGTTGTTAAGCTAATTCATTTTTAGGTCTCTCCTAGCGTTGCAGCCCATGCGCTGCTTGCTCTGCGAGAGCTAATGTGATCAGGAGATTTCAGAAGGAGACTTGAAGCCCCGCCCATCATTTTCATTGGGCCGCGTCAGCATTATGCTAAACGCTGGCTTCCTATTGAAAAGGATGCTTCTTAGTTACCGCCCTGTCTCCCTTTTGGACGGCCCATCCGGACTGGGTCGTCAGCTTCACGGCTGTCGTGAAGGAATTTCTTATCTGAAGGGGGCGTGTTAGATGAACATCCTGTAAAGTAAAGGATCCCGTCTGGATTGCCGTCCGAAAAGGAGACAGGGCGGTAGCGTAATGACGACAGTGAAGGAAGTGAAAATATTGTAATTGCTCTGTCCCTTTGAGCGCTAGGAACGCTTTTCCTAGCGCTTGTGCTGCCGCTACTGCCCCCTCCCCTGGTGACAGAGCATACGGAGAGGAAACCGGACTCCATTTTATGCTTTTGTATTTTTTTGCCCGATTCAGAAAGAGTCCGAAATGTTGTCCCCTTTCCTGCACTATTCTTGCTCCAGTCTGCAATATTTTTTTTTGTTGCGCGGATAGCGGGCGGGGGGGGGGGGGTGGCTTCTGTCTTTCCTCCTTCCTCGCTCTGTCCTTGCTGTTGTTTTTTTTTCTCAATGCTGGTTTTAGTTTCCCGGATTGGCGGGGCACGGCAAAAAAACTAGGGAAATGGCACTGGAAAAAGAGAAAGGTTTGCAGAAGGAGTTCGAGGAGCACAGTCAGGCGAGCAGGGTCTCGCTGTCCGCGCAGTCGAATGCACCTTGAGCTCTTAGCACTGTGCCGAGGGAGGGCGAAGTCCTAACGGCGACCAGGAACTAGCCCCTGCTGTCTCACGAGTGCATTTCTATTTAGGGACATGGGCGGAGGGGCTTGACAAGACATGGCAACATTTCAATTGTTTTTAGTCGTGCGTGTAAATGCACCCTCAAAGCACTTTGGAGGCAGGTGCGGTGTATTGAAAGAATAAGTACTTTCAAAATATTATTGCAAAAGATATTTTTTTTCCAAAACACTAGCAGCCTGCTTCATTACTGTCACAAGTATTGAAGCATGTTTTATTGAGCCCCCGTTATAGCTGGCAATTATTCGTGAAGTAGAGATCGTATGACATAATATCACTTTTTAAAGCTTTGAGTCTTTGATTTCCTTCGGGCACACTTTTATTTTGTTTGAGCATCTCTTTTATGACATTACAACGTCAAGTCAGTGTTACGGGTCTGCTTAAAGAAAGTAGTGATGCTTGGCTGTGTGTTGTCTATCATTTTTTTTACTTGCCTACTTTTTTTGAGGTGCAAAATGCACAGGTACCAGCACGCTGCACTGAAGATGGTTGCTTTCTTTAAAGTGTGCAGCCCTTTTGCTGTTTCTTATGCACGCCTACCCTGCACTATACTCATGCACAACCGGATGCCTTCGAAATTTAAATAAGGTCTCTGAACTTGGACTTGTTACATGGGTGCCGAGAGTCCACACAGACGTGTGGCACTTTCAGCCAGTCCGGCCAGCAGCACTTTCCACTCAGAGGCTTAACATTCAGTACAAGTCACCAGTACCCCTATAAACTAAGCAGCAATCACTCCCACAGAAAAAAACTAAAAGCAAATACCTGCACCGATCTGAGGCAAGAGAAAAACCCAGTTTATTTCCATAAACCAGCAATGCAAGACCCTCACTCATCCCCAGCCATATATGCCAACCCACGAGTGCCCCGCCCGATGACCTGCAACCAACCCACCGAACCGGATTGTAAAGATGAAGAGAAAAAGACAGACCAATAGCTGCGCGCAGGCAGGGAGGCAGGGAGGGAGGGGTCACATTCCAATGGGAACATTTGCTTAAACTACCCCAGCTATTCAATATTGCCTCCAGCCAGACTGTGTCTCTTACACTCTCCCGCCCCCCTCTCACGAACATTATCCAGACAGAGTACTCGCACCCCTCTCGACCGTCCAAACCCTGCCGCCTCCCTAGTTACAGCTCGTGGCCAAGGTGCCAGTAGGCACTGAGGTGCAATTTGTTTACTAAGCAAACTCCCCCAGTTGTTGTGATAAAACACAAGCAAGCCCCCCGCCCTCTATGTAGAGTAGATCTTTCATCTCCGGGCAGACCCTCCAAATTCATTCAATCTCTTGCTTGCTGCAAACATTCACCCCCTCCGCCGCCCCACCACAATGCTCCACATTAGCACTCATGTGCCGGCGTGCGCAATCCACCCCTCCCTGTGTACCCTCCATTCGAGGCCTCACCGCTCCCTTAGGCCCCCCCGCACCCTCACCTCATCTAGTGTAGTTCCTATATCCCTGATAGGCTCTGCACATTGGAATAATATACACTATAGTTTTGACATAGGACTGAGGTCAGTATGTCTCTATCAAGTACATTAAACTTAATTACTTGTGTGTGCCAGCTAACTCAGAGGTCACTAGAAACCTTCTCGAAAGGACAAGAAGGGATTTGTTTCTGAGAACCGCATAAACATGACAAATTTGTTTCCCTTAGAGTCGGAACAATATCTTGAGTCGTGGAAACAATAGATAACCATTTCACTCAGTCAATCGTGCATGCTTTGTTTCTACAGAGTTGCATGGAAGTAGATAGACTGGGCGTTTCAATAAAGGGTTTATTGAACAGTCTTCTTTCTCATGCAAGAGATATGAACTGCTACAATCGTAAGACAGAATGCGAAGTATAATGCGTACAGCGTAAACAGTAATATAAAATAATACTGTAATAGCATGGTCTGTTGCTATGACATATACATACATAAATAACACAGGCTAATATACTCAACTGGTGCTTCTAAAATATTCCTACCCCAGAGTACCTAACCTAAGTCTAGTACGCGGGAAGAAGTAGGTGCTGTTTTAGCTATAGTTTAGTTTAGTTTTGCCAAGAATTGCCAAAAGTTTCTCTAGGTTCTAATCCGCTCCATACCTTAGAATGAGAGAGGTTGGTATCTCTTTCCCAGGACTCGATTCTCTAACACCCTGCAAGGGGAGTCTGAAACCCTGGAGCTGGATTCTCGGCAAGGAGGATGACAGTGTTTGGTCAGTGCGTCAGTTGGGGAGATGACTTCCTCCGGGACTTCCGGTGGCGAGCCGCGTCGTGCAAGTAGGTAGCCAAAGCGCACTGTGCCTTGCCATAGCAAGGGAAGGTATATTTATACCTTGAAGGTGTTTAGGAATGCCAGTATTGACGTAGAAGTTGGGCATAAGAACGTCATGAATGAACCCCTAAGGAATAAATGTTCATGCATAGTAAATGAGTTCTTTGAGAAATCAATATCCAAGCAAGGAGAAGTCCTAAAGGCTTAAGAGTCTGGTTTTCCAGGAACTCGTTGTGACGTAGATGAACGGATGTGCATGAACAATGCCTAAATAGGGACTGGATTTCTATGCCTATATAGGGGCAATGTGAAATATACATATATAAGGGCATGAATCAGGAAATTCATATAGAATCTAAATCAATACACAACACCCACTCCCCTTTCATATGTACAATGTTACTAAATTCTAAACATATCCATTGAAGTGCTAAAAGCATGTTTCAAACACATTATAATGTATCCCAGGTGTGACAAGTGTATTTTTTGTCAGGACCACATTGAGAGCATAGATCATTTTCTATTTGTCTGTCCTGCATATCACCTGCCTAGGTCAAAATGGCTTAAGCCACTATGCAAGACTATGAACACTAGATCGGCATTGGTTGCGAGGAGAATTTTAAAATCAGACACCACTGCCCTTATAGTGATTGGTGTGACTAAGTTTCTAAGTTGGGCATGGGAAATTCGTAGTAATAAGGGGAGGGCAAACTAGTATAAAAAGCTCAGTTGGGCTACGGCCTATATGTGCCTGAGCTTTGTCCCGCCCTGTAATTGAAGGTAGATCTATTCCCTTTTAAGTACTCGTTATTTGATAATTAAGTCAGCACAAAGTTATTAAACTATTTAAATTATTCATATCACATTTTAAGATGTTGTTTTATTATGCATATACATTTATTTAATAATACATGGTGATACTTGGTTTAAGAATTTTGTACAATATTTCCCAATTAATTCATGATATATTTTTGTTAATTTTAAATTTTGGATGTACCTGTGTTTTATGATGAATAAAGACTTTTTTGAACTGAATCGAACTGAATAATGTATCCAAACTAGTTGTAAGCATAAATTGCATTGGTGCTGTCCACATTGAAGCAAGGATTCATTCTAAGCACATGTTGACATTTTGAATGCTAACTGAATGAATCACGAAAAATAAACATTCATGAAATGGCTCGTAAATACAGAAGAAAAAAGACCAAAACCATTTCATGTCAGATTACATAAAACTGTTTGTATGTGGACATGGTCATATATTGTCTCTAGAAGTATTCAAAGAATTCTTGTTCTCTGAGAATAGTTCTACTGTATGCAGATTTCTTGTGCAAAAAAATCAAAAATACAAATTTGGAGAAAAAAAATTAATCATAGGAAAAAAGTTCCAAAATTAGTGTCTTGTTTAAAAAAATGAAGGTCAAATTCAGAGACTCTCAGTACACTGTGTGCAAAAATCAAAATTCAGTGTTAGGGCTTGGAGAAAACATGACATCTTCTATGTATGTAGTCAAAAAGTCATCTACCATGTTGGATTACTTTGTTTAGAAGATTAACTGCACACAGATGTGAACTATGGCTTACAGCATTGGTCGCATTAGCAATGTTCGAATCAGATGTTATATGCGCGCCTGTTGATTCCTCTCGTACCTCAGCAGTTGCAATTTGCGTCTGTGAGATCTCAATTAATGCCGTCATCAGGATTGGTGGCTGCTGGGGACAACACAGAGCATGGGCCGTTACGGGGTCCAGCAGAATATCAACATACATTGGCATGACTGATGGGAGTATTACACAGATGTCTAGCATGCATTCTTCACTGCATAGCAGGCAGCGTAGAACAGGCAAGAAGCAATCTTGCCAGATTGGTCTGAATGACAGAAACGATGTGGTATTTAATTCTCGTAGACTAGGTAAACCCAAAATTTGAACGATGCGCTCATGACACTTCATCTCCTGCAGAGCTCTCTCCACTGCGAATTGGGTGTCGCTGGTGATTTGGCTTGCCATATCGTAGCAGTAGGAATAAACAGGATACCTGCAACGAGTCCCAAAAGGAGTGGCAGTCCGCCAAATACAGAGTGCACGAAGTTTGGAATGATTCCGAGGACTGCTTGAAAAGGTGTTAACAGTCCGGAAAACACGGTCTTAAATACATGTACAATACCGCTCGTATCAGACATGTTTAAGATACGACTTATCATTTCTGAGAAATGTATAGGGCAGTTTGTGTTCAAAAGGGCATGTATCTTGGCAGAAGTCCTTGCGACTTGTAGATCATAGGTCTTTGGTCGAGGTCAGTGGCACAGTTTTTTGCAAAAGAATGGCTTTTGTTCTGCTTAGAGTATCAATTTGTATAGAAGAGATGTTCAGTGAAGGGCATAAAGGTGACTCCCTGGCTTTCCTAGTTTGTGAAAACAATACTTGCATACAGCAAGTGACCCTGGATGACACAGTTACTAGATATTGAATACCTGGCAACCGTGATCATTCAACATGAGGTAACTTCCATTTGAAAGTTGTCCAAAAATTGGATCAATCACTGCAGCTGGTGAACCTTGCAGGTGACAGGATAAGTTGTTAGAGGAACTATCGCAGGCCCCATGTAAATTAATACCCTGGCAAAGGAGAGAACCACTTAGTGCATTTTCACAGTTTGAACCGCTAAGATACACTTCACGCCCCCCCACTCCAACATCTGTGCGTGTATGGTAAATCCCAGGATGTCTTGATGTATTCTTAGGCTGTCCGGTTTTAGGTTTAAACCTATAATAACTGAGAAAACACCACTGAAAGAGAAATAGTCCTCACCAGTGAAAACATATAAACACTGAAAAAACACCTGCACAACCACAAACTAAATGCCATTCAAAGAAATAAAAAAAGAGAGTGAAAGAGTCATTTTTTGCTTCCAGAAGGGGCCAATACAATGTAACTTTGTTACACAAGCTTGCAGCAAGTAAGCCTGTGCTAACATTATTCTGCTTTATATTGTTTCTTCTTCCTTTTGCTTTTTTCAGTTTTGTGGTCTTTGGCCTAAAGATACAGGGTTTCGAAGCATGTTTTAGGTCTTATTTAATTATTGTATACACTGTAGAGAATCAGGAAATTTCAAAATCATATTTGATATTGTGGCTGTGTTTAATTCTTTTACTGATCAGTAAAATGGTTGGGAATCTTTCCCAATATGTGTCATCACATTTACCCACAGATGTTGGGTGAAAACCCTTGAAACATCAGTCCCCAGTTTCTAATGAGTCAGCATTTATAGTAGGTGAATTGCCAACACCTCAGGCTTTAAACATTGAATGCAAGGTATAGTGACAAGTATATGTGAAAACAGCATTATCACCAAGCATCTGGGATAAGTGTGAAAACATGACACCAGACGTTTGGAAGTCATGGAATGCAAAAAGGTTCTTTCCAAGTTCAACAAAGATTGGAGTGATATTATTTGTATCTGCAGTGATTCAGCTACGTATGTGAAAGAGTTGTGTGATGACCTGTCAAAACTGAAACCTGAGCTGAAGTTCTTTCCTGCAAGAGATCCTTGCCCATTAGATGGTATGCTGAAAGCATCTTTACAATCTTCAGAGTTAATGAAGAATGCTATTGACTTTTTAGTCCATTCTTGTGCCCTGTTTTCTTATGCACAGGATCTAAAATGCAAATATTTCTCATTTTGTGCTTTGTGTGGCATCAAAGAAAGAGTCATCCCAACTGTGTCACTTAGATGGCGGTTCTCAGTCCAAAAGGCTATGAATGCTATATTATCCATGTGGCACCCGTTTACAGAGGTTTTGCTGAGTGATGATGCCAAAGGCAAGAAATGTGAGGATCTTTGGTTGCATATTTATGCGAAAAAAGTACACTCCACTGCATTCTTACAGAAAAACATAACTGCTGTAGTGGACATAATGAAAAACTAGAGTCTGAAAACATCCTGGTCTGCCAAGTGTTCAGCATAATTGGTGTGGATGTGAACCATCTCCTTGAGTAGGATAGGTGACACCTTAGTGACTTTGGCACTGCAAAATGTTCCATGTTAAAGTATTTGCCACTTGGTAAGCAAAGCAATGTTGAAGAGTAATTCATCAACTTTTATTTTACAATGTATGAGAAATGGTTTGCAATGATGCACATAAATGTCCCTTCACCAACCATCGCATTTGAAGTCAATGAAGCCTGACGGTGGTACTCTGTACAAGTTCCAAATCCTTTCCCTAAAGGGTAATTTCCTCCGTAGTTTAAAAAGTGCTGCTTCATTTTTGACCACTCCAATAACTCTGAGGGAAAAAGTGGCCAGTTCAACATAAATGTTACAGAACCTGCCTCCTGAATTGCAATCTTCAAGTGCACCAGTATGGGCACTCACTGAAGAAGTAGTGTATGGTTTACTACAATAAGTTACATTTGCAAAAACAATTTGGACCTCATGTACACTATACGTACGCTGTCTATGTACCATGCGCTATCAGTGCATAAAGCAAGCAATATTAAAACCAAAACATTCCGAAACACCGGAAAACACTGTTTCTGTTGTTTTTAATGGTGCGAAAATGTGTAACCACCGATAACCAGTTATTTTAAGGTATTGAAATCACTTGAAAACACTGAAAAAACCCCACCAGAATTTACCAAAAATAAAAACAGAAAACAGGAAAGCCTATGTCTTCTTTACCCAACCTTTCATATCTGCCTGCTGGTATGTGTTTTAGGCAATACTGAAAATGGAAAATCGGAACCCGCAGAGTGATTGTTCCATGTATTATCCACTCAGTAGCAGTTTTTTCTGCCACTGTGAATGGTAATCTTTCCAGTTTTTCAATGCTCAGCACCGTTTAGTCTACTCCCCTTTGTGCCAGTTTGATTTGTTTATCAGTGAAATTGAATTCTGAAAACAGTGACGTAGTATTGATTAAACGCCAAGGCACATAGCTTCAACGCATGTTTTGGAGCGTCCATCCTAATAACATGATAGAACGTAGCTGAGACCGACCCATGTTGCAACATGACCAAGTCCTGTTCCATGATGTCCATGGCAGAAGACACAATGCTGTCCAATGAATATATCCTGGACGACAGGCATTAACCCATTGTCTACTACAGAGAGAGAGTTCTCTAAATTAATACAATCAATTTCTCGTATTTGTTCTGCAGTCTCTGCTTGCGTAATCTTCCATATTTAGTTATATGCAGCATGTATACCTGACTATATGAAACTTTTTTGACGCGGTTTTCTTGGTCCTAACAAGAATTCCCTATGGTCTGCACCAACTTTAAGTAAATATAAGTGTTGCTTTATATCCTGTAGTGTAGTTCTCTGTGCCCAATCAAGGCATAGTTTCCCTACACTGTATGTTATCACCCCAGGATGCTGTCTTTGAACATTTCTTGGGTCCGGTCTATTGACTTTGAAACCTTCAGTTTTGTTAAGGAATTGATCTTAACAGCTGTTTGTGTCTATGGGCCAGAGCAACCATTTGTTCCAATCTGGATCTGATCTGTTGTGATGCAAAATATTATGTACGTCGACCCCAACCCCCCCCCCCCCCCGATGTAGAGCTATTACTCGCAGGTATTGGTATGGTCGGTGTCTTCATGTCCTTGATCTTGGCTAACCCAAGGCAAGACGTCTGATGAACAGTGTCATTCAAAAACATAATTTGCTCAGGGATGATACAGGCTCTAAACAAAGCTCCTACCCCCTGCACTTGCCAACCTTTGAACCCCAGAAAGTTTTCATCTCAGTGTTGTCTTTCCAAAAGTCGTAACACCGTCTAGACAGTTGGGCATAAAAGGCTGCAGAATAAATCTGTTTTGTATTGGTTAACATACTTTTAATTCCTGTTCTGTTCACAGTTCTAAAGTAAAATGTTTCTGCATTTGATACATTGAACCCTGAAAAATATGGCAACTTATTCGCAAAGGTTTTAGAGCTACCCTTTGGAGGTGTAGGACAATGTTCCCGTTGGTTATACATATATACATTTCTAGGCATTGCAGATTTGTGCAATAAATGATTACCATAATGGTTATAACAATGCATTTGTTCAAAGTCTGATGAACCTTCTAAATATTCATGATTTGTGATTACGGCAGACACCACTAGATCAGACATAATATTAACAGTCTCGAAGTCACAATCATTAGAAAAGGTACCGGGAGGTAATAAAGTCACTTAATGAAATCTTGAATAAGTGTGGAATCTTCAACAGCTACGACAGGCCAAAAATGTCATATTCTGTTTTGTCCCAAGCTATACCATCAGGTATAGGAACAGCTGTGATGTTCACTGGTGACAAGTCTTTGTTCACGATGAGATAGTCTAATGCTGTCTAACAATGGTGTCTGTACTGGGCTTGCTATGCCATAGTCTGGTATCTGGCAGCGTTCTGTACTGCGATATCTTGCAGTCAACGACAAACATGTGAATGTGTGCATTCATTCCTGGCAACCAGCGCATCTCTTTTACAGTTAATATTGTTTTAGAGATCCCCTGATGTATCAGACCCCCTCCCAGATGTGCTACGTAAATCAAAGCTGCTCTTCTTTCCCTGTTTGGAATTACTCTATCCCCCACTCAAGGCATTCGAGCAAACAGAATGCTGTTTGCATCAATTATGTATGAGTATTTGAGTGGAAACCTTTTAGGTAACGCTGCACTGCTGCCTTTGCTTGTAGCATTGACAGCCAGTATTATTTCTTTGTCTATTTTAGTTTATGAACGAGTGATTGCAGCTACGGAAGCCGATTGCACAGCTCCCGTTGCGGCTTCATCAGCCAATGAATTCCCTTACGCGTGAACGCCATCACGTTGATGACTCAGCGTGTGTATCATGTGAGTGTTCTGTTGTCCGTTTCGCAACTGAACTAGTTGTTCGCAGAGCGTTTTATGCTTGATTGTGCCACCTTTCGCATCTTTGAACCTGTTTTAAAGCCAGTTCTATAAATATTCATTATATAATTGTACACAGTAGAAAGAATTGCACACTATTGGTGTGGGTAATTCGCGATCTGTATTTTCAAGTGCAATTATGAATGCTTGTAGTTCAGCTTGCTGAGCTGTACAACCTCCTAAAGATTGCGTTTTTGTGACCATAGGTCTAAATTTGCCATCGCGCCTACGACCTTTAACGATCGCGCATGCAGCACTATAAGCTTGTTTACCCCTGTAGCGGGTTGTGCTGATCCATCAGTATGAATTATACATTCATACTGGTCTAGAGGCAGAATTTCAGTAGGCAGAGGGACATTCTTGTTCGTATTGCAGGAATGCTTGTGTTTTCAAATAAGGATCAAAAACGTATTCAACATCAGTTGCAGCAAGAGAATTAACCCATTGTATCCATCTCGTATGTAAAGCTCTATCATTTGGAATGCTCACTTTTGTCACTGCCTCTAAGGCAGGTACAGGAGTTAGGATCATAAACCTTTTCCCCTGTGCTAGGGCTCTTTCTTTTGCTACAGCGGTTTGAACTGCTGTCAGAATTTTTTCTGTAGAAGTGAATTTCATTTCTGCTTTCGTGTACAAATGTGATTTGTATGCAATTGGTTCTTTCTCACCTTTGTTAAAAGTTAAGTAGGTGACTCCGCATTGACCCGGAATGATTAGGATCACTAAGTTGCATACGTTTACGCGTGTTTGTAAATGTTTAGTTGCTAACATGTCTGTTTGGATCCGAAGCCACCGACATCATCTGCAGCGTCCCCCAGGGCTCATCCCTCAGCCCGACCCTGTTCAACGTCTACATGGCCCCCCTCGCACAAGTGGTCCGTCATCACGACCTCAACATCATCTCCTATGCTGACGACACCCAGCTCATCCTTTCCCTCACCAAGGACCCACACACCACCAAAACAAACCTCCACGAGGGAATGAAGGCCGTCGCCGACTGGATGAGGAGCAGCCATCTGAAACTGAACTCGGACAAGACGGAGGTCCTCATCCTCGGTCCCACCCCCTCAGCCTGGGACGACTCCTGGTGGTCGACCACACTGGGAACAGCACCAACACCCACCGACCATGCACGCAACCTAAGATTCATCCTCTACTCTTCCCACTCCATGTCTAAGTAGGTCAACGCCGTCTCCTCCTCCTGCTACAACACCCTCAGCACGCTCCGCAGGATCTACAAGTGGATCCCGACCGAAACAAGAAGAACGTGACCCAGGTCCTCGTCAGCAGCAGACAGGACTACGGCAACGCACTCTATGCAGGAATCCCGGGCAAACACCTACGACAACTAAAACGCGTCTAAAACGCCTCCGCCCGACTGATCGTCAACGTCCCCCACCGCAGCCACATCGCCCCCCACCTGGGAGACCTACACTGGCTCCCCGTCAACAAGAGGATCACCTTCAAGCTCCTCACCCACACACACAAAGCACTCCACAACGCCGAACCAGCCTACCTGAACAGCAGACTCAGCTTCTACAACCCCACCCGCCAGCTCCGCTCCGCCAGCCTCGTCCTACCTCACCACCAAGACCTGGAACACCCTCCCTACCCACCTACGGCAGACCCAGACCTACTCGCCTTCAGAAGACTCCTCAAGACCTGGCTCTTAGAGCATTAGCGGCACCCCCCTCCCCTCAGCGCCTTGAGACCCTCACGGGTAAGTAGCGCACTTTACAAGTTCTCTGATTGATTGATTGATTGATTTGGAGTGAACGCAAAATGTTTGTGTGTTTTTGTGTCCGATGTACTTTTTTAAAATCAAGGTTGATTCATTCGTAGAGAGGTTTAACCCTTTCTGCTTAGTTTAGAATGTAAGTTCTTCTGAAATTCAGGAAACCTAGAATCAACTGTAAATTCTTCCGCGTTTTTGGAGGTGGGAGCAGCGCGCACTTTTCTAAAAAGTTGGCTGCCAGGCTTTTGCCTTCACTTGATTGTTCATATCCTCGAAAAAGGACGTTGAGATGGGAAATAATTGATTTTTTAAAGTTGAATTTGTTCCCTTCAGAGGCAAAGCCCAGTATAATGGTGTTCACCCTGTTCAAGTGCCTATCAAGTCATCGTCTGTCAGATTGATATCATTGACGTATGACAATGCTTCGTCATCATAAGTTTGTAGTAACTCTGTTACCCTTGCTGAGAATAACCCAGGACTATTCTTGAATCCTTGAGTGAGACGACAGAAGTGATGCTGTGTCCCCACTATTGAGAAAGCGGTCAAATACCTACTTTCAGGTGCAATATTTTGACAAAAGAAACCATTTGAAATGTCTAATGTGTTTTTTTATTTTTTACCCACAATGTTATTTATTAATGCTGTAATATGTGCATTTTGTACTACAAATGTTTTGCAACAAGAGTTTAGATGTCTGTAATCGAATACTAGACAATATGTATTGTCTGGTTTGGAGACAGGAAACAAAGGATTGTTCATTGATGAGGTGCATGTTTCAATCACCCCTTGATATTCAAGTTGATCTAAGATCTCCCTGACCTGTTTTTTAGCTTCTTGCTTAACTGGATACTGCCTTTGTGCAGTTGGTTGATTTTCCAACTGGATTTTATTGTGAGGAGAATCCTCATCCCAGTTTACATGATTTTTGTATAATGCTGGGGCTTGGGCAACTGCCCTTTTCCTGGCATAAGTATATTTTAAATGTATTGGAATATGGTTAGAGAAGGCTAGCCTAATGATGTCTTTGCCATGTGGGCACTCCCTGACAAATTCTGGTGGCCAGTCTTGTTCAGCCAGAAGTATATCGTAACCCTTAGAAAGTCGCTCCCAAAAGAGTGCTTTCACTTTTCTTGGTAGGTCTCCCTCCATCCGGAGTGTTATTTCATATAACCTATGTGGAGTACTAACCCTGGTATCTGCAGTTTCAACTTCAATGTCCTCGTTCAAGTCCTCTGTCTCCAGAAGTCCCTTCAGGTTCTGGCAAGCTATTGTTACTTCTGCTGCACTGTCCAGCATTGCCTGAGCCCATTCTCCGTTCTTGAGCTGTGTCCCCAAGATGTCTGATTTTTAGACCTGCTACCTTCTTTTTGGTGTATTGAGGTTTTGATTTGCTTTTCTGAACGTATTGATCGTCTTTGGACTTCACGCGTTTTTCCTTGTTGTCCGACCGTCCTCTTCTTTCGGATGTCTGTGATGATATCTGAAAGGTACGAGAGGAACGTGTATCAGTATCTTGATACCTGTCAGGTTTTCTCAAATTACCCTTATTCCTGAGGTTATACCTCCTTTCAGAGGGTTCCTTTCGAGGAGACCTACCTCGGGAATGAGAATGCTTCTCTTTGGAAGTTTGTTTGCTATTTTCTCACTTTTTTTAGAAGATGTAGGAGTGTTTTTAGTAAAAACCTTTTCAGTATTTTCAGACCGTTGGGGTTTCACTGTATAATTCTATTAATCTTTGTATATTACTAAGTAATTCGTCATCCGACATTGCCCCAATGTCAGGGTCAGGTATGTAGCCGGCTAAGGCCGACCATGTTGCTCCTGGTCTACCTAGTGGACCGAGCCTGGTAATGTGATTTAAATGTTTTAGGGCACCTTTAAACCAGAGCTCATGCTCCTGATATGTGAGTGAAATTTCAATATCCTCGAAAGGAATATATTCCTCTGGTGAATCATCTTCTTTGTAGAAGTGAAACGTATGTGTTACTGTATTTGATTCAGGGAATACTATCCATGAGTAGAATACATGTGTCTGGTGATATTCATGTGCCTCTATCACAAATACTGCTCTACCACCTCTTGATGTTAGGCCATGTTTTATAAGTTTTAGAGCGAAGGCTCTCCTTAAATTTGGAGGAATGATTACAGCATTCTCGTCGGGTTCTTGGAAACCTGTTAAGGTAAAACCTGCTTCGGTGTTCTCGCATGTAGCTCCACCTTTTTCGATGTGGTTGGCTTCGTCGGACATTGTTTACTGAAAATTGCAGAGCAAGTTTCAAGGGAACAAAGATAAGGTGCGCAATATTTTGGAACACTGTAGCCTTCAACGTTGAACAAACCAAAAAGCTAATACATAGGATTTTTCTTCTTACTCAGCTATGGCGGATATTATCCCTTACCCACTCCAGACGTCTATTGGAGTTTTATGAGTAAAGGGGTCTCTGAGAAAAGCACGACTGAGTTACTTCAGTATCTAGTTTTAAATGAGTGCAGTACCAAACTGTTGGGCGCCACATCGTGTAGTTCCTAAATCCTTGATCGGCTCTGCGCATTGGAATAATATACACTATAGTTTTGACATAGGACTGAGGTCAGCATGTCTCTATCGAGTACATTAAACGTAATTACTTGTGTGTGCCAGCTAACTCAGAGGTCACTAGAAACTTTCTCGAATGAACAAGAAGGGATTCGTTTCTGACAACCGCATAAACATGACCACTTTGTTTCCCTTAGAGTCGGAACAATATCTTCAGAGTCGTGGAAACAATAGATAACCATTTTTAGTCAGTCAATCGTGCATGCTTAGTTTCTACAGAGTTGCATAGAAGTAGATAGACGGGGCGTTTCAATAAAAAAGGGTTTATTGAACAGTCTTCTTTCTCATGCTAGAGGTATGAACTGCTACCATCCTAAGACAGAATGTGAAGTATAATGCATACAGCATAAACAATAATATAAAATAATACTGTAATAGCATGGTCTGTTGCTATGACATATATAAAAATACATACATAAATAACACAGGCTAAAATACTCAACTGGTGCCTGTAAAATAATCCTACCTCAGTGTACCTAACCTAAGTCTAGTACGAGGGAAGACGTAGGTGCTGTTTTAGCTATAGTTTAGTTTAGTTTTGCCAAGAATTGCATAAAGTTTCTCTAGGTCTAATCAGCTCCATACCTTAGAATAGGAGAGGATGGTATCTCTTTCCCATTATTCGATTCTCTAACACTCTGCAAGGGGAGTCAGAAACACTGGAGCTGGATTCTCAGCAAGGAGAATGACAGCATCTGGTCAGTGGGTCAGTTGGGGAGATGACTTTCTTCGGGACTTGCTGTGGCGAGCTGCGTTGTGCAAGTAGGTAGCCGAACCGCACCACCGTGCCTTGCCATAGCAAGTGAAGGTATATTTATACCTTGAAGGTGTTTAGGAATGCCAGTTTTGACGTAGGAGTCTGGCATAAGAACTTCATGAATGAACCCCTAAGGAATAGATGTTCATGCATAATAAATGAGTTCTTGGGGAAATCCATATCCAAGCAAGGGAAGTCCTAAAGGCTTAAGAGTCTGGTTTTTCAGGAACTCGTTGTGACGTAGGTGAATGGATGTAAGTAGCCATGCCTGTATTTGGTTAGCATGGGCAATGCCAAAATAAGGACTGGATTTCTATGCCTATATAAGGGCAATGTGAAATATACCTATATAAGGGCATGAATCGGGAAATTCATACGAAATCTAAATCGATACACAACTCACCTCACCTAGCAGCACCGCCTCTCCTCGCAGAATTGCCAGGAGAAAGTGGCCCCTCCTGGCGCCTGCAGTTAAATGCCTGCACCCCAAGACCACATTCCTATCCGAAAATGTACGGCTGGGTGGAACCAGCCCAATGTCCCCTCCACTGCCCAGTAACTTCCTACCTACCCTCTCCCCCCTCATTACCCCTCCCCAGTCCGGTTACACTCACTGGGAGTGGCCTCCTCTAAGGTTCATGGTCCAGACAAATCCCTGACCCTTCGGGGAGAAGGGGGGGTGGGGGGGGGGGGCTGAACCAGGGGGCATTTCTTCACTGCTCCCCGGTTATACAACTCCCCGCGGTTCAACCAGCCTCCCCCTCTCTCCTGCTCCCAGATTCCTTCATTACATTTAATTCAGGAGTATATGGTTTAAAGCTGAAGACACGCAAAGTTGCACAGGGAGTAAAGGACAGAGCATCTGAACCAGTTTGTCCTCAGTGTATTTTTTACACACTAGATTTCCTTGCTCCCCCCCTCCCCCATCCCATGGGTGCCCATGATTCATCGAAGGGAGGAGTCTTCTTCTGTAAGGACTTCCTAGCAGTATAAATCTAGTCCAGCATTTTCAATGCAATAGGTCTCGCATTCACGCAAGTTTGAGCTATTGACATTGCAAATGACAATGCCTTTTATTTTTGTTTTTAAAACAAAAATAAAAAGCATTGTCATTTACAATACCAGTAGCTTAAACTTGCGTAAATGCGAGACCTATTGCACTGCAAATGCTTGTTCAGAAGTTTGCTTGGTTTGTGGGAAGTGGTTTATGAACTTGTTAGAATGAAAGTTTTGAGTGAAGAATAGTCCTTGCCAGGGTTGTGGACATTTTTATTGAATGATTAGTAAGATCAATTTGTTTTCGGGTTAAGTTTATTGAGTGCTTAATTAAGGGATCAGTGATATACCTGATTATCTAACTTGCTGTGCTTGTACATTTTATGGAGGTATGACACTAGCACTATGTTTTTTTAGTTCCCTGACACATTGTTGAAAGAGAGGGCTGCATCTGTTGTCTAGTTTGTTGTATCTTTAAGTAGGTCGGTGAAGGCAATGTAAGCATGGAAACTGGCACGAATGCCCTTTGGAGCAGGAGTACATTAGAAGATGGCCACCTTGTAAATCAAGCTTGTGTCTTACGCACAACATGCTTCTGTCTAGCTAAAGGTGCAGTCCCTGTTACCCAGTGAAGTTATCCTACTTTAACGGGGCAGGTACAAAGGGCAATAAACAGAAAAAGGTGATTTAAAAAGGAAAATGGAAAGAGTTTAGAATAGACTTGTCGGGGTTCTGTATATGTCCTTGAAGTTTCTGTGTAATTAAAATGAACTGCTTTTCACCACCTGAGTGAGCATTGTTTAGCCAGGTAAATGTTTTCAACTCCAATGCTGGATTCGAGTGCTAATTGTGTTAAGTGGATTCCCTGATTGTTCCTTTCTCTCTTTCCAGGAATATAAACTGCTTTTCGAAGGCGCTGGCAGCAATCCAGGTGACAAAACCCTTGAAGACCGATTTTTTGAACATGAGGTAGGAGCGTAGTACTAACTCTGAGTATTAATTACCTTTCTAGTCCCCATAGTCTTAAAACAACTATGCCTATTCTGGGAAAGGAGTTTGAATGTTTGCTTGTTCCAACAGAATTATTGTTAATTATTTGTTATCCAGAGAAGATCACACAGAAATGTGATGGGTGCCAACCCGTATAACAATAGTTCTTCAGGAGTTTGCAAATTGCATGAGGTATGATAAAGATTTGTTTATGTCGAAGATGGAATTTAAAGTAGCATTTAGAGTTGGTACTTGGCTGAAAAGACATTTAATCGAAGATCCTCTAAGAATAACTTTGGCGCCGTTTGACGAATATTCACAAAAGTTTCAAAACTAATTGTTCACTCACGTCAGCCCCAGTCTTGAAAGTTTCGGGGTGATACATCCGGGGGGGGCGGGGGGAAGACGAGAAGAAATATATATATATATATATATCGTCATGTGATCAAGGCTAACTCTAGCCGAAACGCGTCATGGCGGACTGGTGCTGGGCTAAAAATTAAATAAAAGAAAACTTCCACCTTCCTGGGTCTCGCTGGTTCCTGTTTGTTTGTGTGGCCATACGCGCTGCGCTTGCCGGCTTTGGGAACTCGAACATACCTCACACATATATATATATATATATATGTATATATATATATATATATATATATATATATATATATATATATATATATATATATATATATATATATCTCTGAAAGAAACCGGTTAGTACTAGATTCCTTACCTTAGAATATCCCCAGGCGTTAGACTGGATCCGGGAAATTTTGCGTAGCAGTACCCCTGCGCGTCGGTAGGTGTCGTCTGCGGCTCCGCATCCGGCGTCGTTAGCGCCGGGATGACATCATCGGAGTACTTAAGACGCCGCCCTTGCGTGCTGACGTTAGTTCTTCTTTTTTTCGCGCCAGCAAGCGCAGGTCAGGAGAAAGTGGTACCCTTCAGTCAATTTTTGACTAAACTTTTGGATCTTTTTGATCTGTTTTTCGAGTCAACCGACTCCGGTGCCGGTAGAGATGCCCGGGTTCAAACCCTGCGTCGACTGTAGCCGACTGATGTCGGTTACCGACCCCCATCACCGGTGCCTTCATTTCCTGGGGCCCGACCACGACGACAAGTTGTGGCCCGACTGCCGGGCCTTGACGTCGAAGGCTAGGTGGGAGTGGTTCCGCAAGCGCCTCGAGCTCCGGAAGTCGCTCGAGGCCCCGGTCCGGAAGGAGGTCGAGGGACCGGTCGCGGGGCCAGAGTCCTCATAACTCCGGGAGTCAACATCATTCCTTGGGCTCCAAGTCCTCAGGTAAGAAGCACAAGAAGTCGAAGAGGCGACATCGCTCTTCTGATCTCCCCCCCCCCCCCACGCTCTTGCGATGCGGGTTGGGGTGACACCACCCACGCGGCTCTGCCAGAGCTCGCTCCTCCGGGTTCCGCTGGGCCTTCGGGCCCAGTGGCCCCGACTGGGTCCCCAAGCGGGCCGGGTGCTTCGGCCCCGGCGCCGTTGGGTGCTTCGGCCCCGTCGGCGACTTCGGGACCGGCGCCGCAGGACCCTGCCGGATCCGACTCCGGATCCGGGTCGTCGCCGGTCGACCTTATGACCTCGCCGGCGCTGTCCCAGGACGACACCGTTCCCGGTCCTACCCTCGATTCGGGTCCGGCGCCGTATTCGACGCCGCTAGGAGACTTTTACTTCTATGACCCGGCCCCATCCTTTGACCCCGAGTATCAGGAGTTGGGTGGCGAGGAGGATTGGGAGGGGTCTGAGGACCCTCTGGCCTTCCCAGGACTGTGCAGGTGAGCTTGGGGATGCCAGTGGTCTGGACACTTGGCCAGACACTGGTTTTGTCTCCCCCTCCCCCCCCCCCCCTACCGTGGCTACGGAGGAGGGGGGATGCCTATAGTGTTGTGTTGACGCAGGCGGCCAAGGCCTTATCCCTTGAACTCCCCGTCGCGGCCGTGTGGACTAACCTCCTCACTGAGGTCCTTAAACCGCAGGCAAGCTCCCCGGAGCCTCTGCTGCAGTTTAATGAGGCCTTATCTGACGTTCTTCTGGGCACCTGGTCCAGGCCCGCTACTGGTCCGCCTGTAGATGGGAACGTGGCCAGACGCCACCGCCCGGTGACCCTTGCTTCCTGTCCACCCACCCCACCCCGAGAGCCTGGTCATCCAGGCCTCTTAACTCCCAGACCGCATTCCCGACGCCTCCCCCCGATCGAGAATCCAAGAGGTACGAACAGTATGGCAAGAAAATGTTCTCCTCTCTGAGTTTGGGGTTGCGGTCTGTTAACAATGCGTGCCTCTTGGGCCGTTATACCCACTCTCTGTGGGATACGTTCGCGGCCGTGCTGCCATAATGTCCGGAGGAGGCCCGGACTAAACTCGCCCAAGCCCTTGCAGAGGGTCGAGATGCGGCACGGTATTCTATCCGGTGTGGACTGGATGCAACTGACTCGCTAGGTAGAGCGATGGCAACGACGGTGGCGATTCGTCGCCACGCCTGGCTGAGGTCCGCCAACTTTTCGGCTGATGTCCAAAACACCCTTATGGACATGTTGTTTGATGGCCGTCGCCTCTTTGGCGACAAGGCAGACAGTGTGCTTGAGCACTTTAAGGACTCCAGGGCTATGGCCAAGTCCTTGGGCCTGTCGGCCCTGCGCCAGCAACCTGCTGCCTTTCGCTCCTTTCGTGGCCAAGGAAGGGGCGCCCCCCACACGTCCTGCCAGCCACTTTCCGCAAACTAACATCCAGTGCGGTGGTGGACGTGGTAACCGCCGTGGCGGTGCCCGGGGACAACGGCGAGGCCAGTCCACATCCACCCCCGCAGCATCCGCATCATAGCCTTCCTAGTCCGAGCTTTCAGGCCCACATGACGCCAGTTTACTTCGGACAGGTGGGTGCTGCAAATCGTCTAAAGGGGCTACTCCCCCCCCCCCCCCCTCCCCTTCGAGCCGACCCCTCCAGCCATGCCACCGCAGTACCACCGCGTGTCGGGGGATCACTTGAATCTTCTGTGAGAGGAAGTTACGGCCCTCATGGCCATGGGGGCCATCGAGCTCGTTCCTGGGCCAGAAGTAGGGTGTAGTTGTTACTCCCACTACTTTCTGGTTCCCAAGAAGGGCAAAGGGGGCCTGCGCCCTATCTTGGACCTGCGGAACATCAACGGCTTCTTCCGGAAGGAGAAGTTCAAGATGCTGACTTTGGCTTAGGTCTTAGCTGCCCTGGACCTGGGAGACTGGATGGTAGCTTTTGACTTGCAGGACGCTTATTTTCACATCCCCGTCCTGCCAGCCCGCCGGCGTTACCTGCGGTTCACGGTAGGCCACAAGCACTTTCAGTTTACCGTGCTCCCCTTCGACCTTACCAGCGCCCCACGGGTGTTCACGAAAGTGATGGTGGTGGTCGCAGCTCATCTGCGCAGGTTAGGGGTTTCAGTCTTCCCCTACCTCGACGACTGGTTGTTGAAGGCGGGCTCGCCCCAGACAGTCGTCAGCCACCTCCAGACTACAGCCAACCTCCTGCACCTGCTGGGGTTCTCCATCAATGTGCCGAAGTCGCACCTGTGTCCCTCTCAGAAGCGCCTCTTCATCGGAGCGGTTCTAGACTTGGCGCAGTTTCGTGTTTATTCTCCCAAACAGGTAGTTCGGGATATTCAGGCTCTGATTCCGATCTTTCAGCCGCTATCCCAAGTCTCGGTCAGGTTGACGCTGCGGCTCCTGGGGCTGATGGCCTCCTGCATCCTTCTTGTGCATCATGCCAGGTTGCGGATGCGGGCTCTGCAGTGGGACCTGAAGTTTCAGTGGGCTCAGCATCAGGGCAACTTGTCCGACCATTTCTTGATCTCTGAGGGCACTGCAAGACAGTTGCAGTGGTGGCTCACGGACCACGATTGGGTCAGCGGCAGATCCCTCTCTCTACCCCAACCGGAGCACTTAGTTGTGACGGACGCGTCCCTCCAGGGCTGGGGGGGCCACATGGGAGAGGCAGAGATCAGAGGCCTCTGGTCTCCGGCGGAGTCCCGGCTCCACATCAACCTTCTGGAGCTGCGGGCGATCCGGCTTGCACTGAAGGCATTCCTCCCCTCTGTCCAGAGGAGTGTAGTGCAGGTGTTCACGGACAACACCACCCCCATGTGGTACTGCAAAAAACAGGGCGGGGTGGGGTCGTGGACCCTATGCCAGGAGGCTCTGCGCCTCTGGCAGTGGCTGGAACATCAGGGCGTGACCCTGGTGGTTCAACACCTGGCAGGTTCCCTGGACGCCAGGGCGGACGAACTCAGCCGTTGGTGCATGATGGATCACGAATGGCGTCTGAAAAAGACCAGACGCGACCGGGCCCAAGTTATCCTTGTGGCTCCGGACTGGGCACGAAGATACTGGTATCCTGAGCTACTCAGCATGTCTGTCAATCCCCCAATTCGTCTGCCTCTTCAGGAGGACCTTCTGTCGCAGCAGCAGGGGACGGTCCTCCACCCGAACCTGTCCAGTCTCCACTTACATGCGTGGAGATTGAGCGGCGGCAGTTGAGGCCATTTTACTTGCCTCCTAAAGTCTGTAATGTGATTCTGGCAGCCAGGCATCCCTCCACAAAATCGGTATACGCCTGCAGGTGGAACAAATTTGTGGCATGGTGCACAGCAAAGGCTGTAGATCCCCTTTCTGCCCCTCTTTCAGAGGTTCTCCTCTTTCTTCCTTCTCTTGCCCAGCAGGGCTCTGCTCTGGGCACTATCAAGGGCTACCTCTCTGCCATTTCTGCCTTCTTAAGGCTCCCTGATCAGTCCTCTTTGTTAAAGTCCCCAGTTGTAAATAGGTTTTTGAAGGGCATCACTCATATGTTTACTCCTGTTCCTTTCGTGATGCCTCAGTTGGACTTGAACCTTGTTCTGACTTAACTGATGTGCGCTCCTTTCGAGCCACTTCATAACTGTCCTCTTCGTCTCCTTACTCTCAAGACTGCATTCCTGGTTGCCATCACCTCTGCCAGGAGGGTGAGTGAGCTCCAGGCTCTTTCCCCTAAACCTCCTTTCCGTCCATCTGAACAAAGTTGTGTTGCAAACGCGACCCTCTTTCCTGCCTAAGGTAGTCACAGCCTTCCACATCGGGCAGTCCATCACCTTGCCCACCTTCTTTCCGCCTCCACATCCCTCGAAAGAGGAAGAGAGGCTCCACCGTCTGGACACAAAACGTGCGCTCTCATTCTATTTGGAGCGCACACGCCAGTTCTGGGTGGATGACCAACTCTTTGTTGGTTACGTGGGCGCTAAGAAAGGTCGGGCGGTGCACAAGCGGACCATCTCTCGGTGGGTCGTGTTGTGCATCAAGGTATGCTACTCCTTGGCTAAAAAGGAGCCTCCTGTTGGGCTGAGGGCCCATTCTACTCGGGCCACGGCGGCTACTACTGCCCTGGGTCGGGAAGTCCCCTTGCTGGACATCTATCAGGCAGCTACGTGGGCCTCGCTGCACACGTTTGCAAGACAGCCAACTCCGGGAACATGGGGCACAGCCAAGTCCGGAGAGATGGCTTTTTTGGCCGTTCCGTTCTCCAGGACTTTCTGGTGTGATCATTGGTTCGCAGACCCACCACCGGGGTTGGTATTGCTGGGGTATCTATTCTAAGGTAAGGAATCTGTTTCTTTCAGATGCACAAGTTACTTACCTTCGGTAACGATATATCTGTAAGAAACAGTAGTTAGTTTTATATTCCTTACCGCCCCACCCATCCTCCCTGTTCTGCGTACCGATATCTAGGGTTAAGGTCATCCCCTTTCAGGGCCCTAGTTTCATGGCACCAGTGTTGGTTTTTATCACGGCTATGAGTTTCTGGTGCGGAAAAGCTATGTATAAGAACTGACGTCAGCTCGCGAGGGCAGCGTCTAAGTACTCCGACGTCATCCCTGCGCCAACGATGCCGACGACAGACGCGGAGCCGCAGACGACGCCTACCGACGCGCAGGGGTACTGCTACGTAAAATTTTACGGATCCAGTCTGACGCCTGGGGATATTCTAAGGTAAGGAATCTAATAGTAACTACTGTTTCTTACAGATATATCGTTACCGAAGGTAAGTAACTTGTGTGTGTGTATATATATATATATATATATTTTTTTTTTTTTTTTTTTCGTACTTCACCAAGAAGCTTTTCCAGCAAGTAGATGAACACGTGGACCCAAAAGTTCTTTGTGCCAATTTATTTCCAAACACCCTGCATCAAAGCCGCCATGACTCGTTTCGGTCCCACCTGGACCTTGATCGCATGACGCATTACGTTAATGAAACGCCTTTTTAAAGTGCTAATGTTATTAAAATTGCAAACAGCTGTGTCATGTCAAACATAGTGATGGAAGACAGACTATACACATTAAATCTCTGCATAAATGCATATTAAAAATACATTCGATTTTGTCTTTTCGACATGGTATAGCAGCATAAACAAACATTTGTCAGTAATTTGATATTTATAATAAATAACCATGGTAAATCGATATAAATTCATAAATATATATCTGTGTTTAAAAACATAAATATTCGAATAGAAATATTTATAAAATTAATAAATAAACACACACTAATTCCACCATTGAGAGGCGGTAAAATTGGGCGAAGTGTGGCATATAAGACCTCAAATCTGTATACATAGATATCAGAGAGGTCTCAATGTCTGAGAGAACCATCATTAAGGGCATCTCTCAACATTTCCCCATTTACTCAGCACAGCTGGCCAAATAAAGCTTAAAGAAAAGGGCAATGGCCGAACTATTAGCAAAAGAGCCCCCTAAGCCAAAGGCAATGGGAGGATTAGCTAAATAGAGAAAAATACAAACTAAACAATTTTAAGTGACACCCAAGTGAATAACAAAATTAAATCATAAAGTTAAAATTCTAAAGTGCACGGTTTCATCAAAATTTCTAAATGGAGAACAAGTATTACGCGGTCAAAGTTCATATGAGCTAAAAACAACAATCACACTTTGGTTACAAGCAATTCATAAACATGTATATAAATCCTCCGTTGCATTCATTCCAAAAGGGGATTTAGTATTTAGCTCTAAAATGTGCTTGGTCTCAAGTGTGCGAAGTGCACTTTCCCGATTGCCCCCTCTACGGGACAATGGTATACAATCAATGGCAAAGTAGCTTAGAAGGGTCGGGTTGCCATCATGGACTGCCTCGAAGTGCCTCGCTACAGGATATGCTTGATCTTTATTGACAATTGCACGAATATGCTGAAGAACTCTTCTGTGCACGGGCAGTTTTGTGCTGCCCACGTATCGTAGTGCACATGGACATTCTAAAACCTATACAACATATTCTGTTTTGCAGGTAATTCCTTTTCTTATTTTAACTGGTCGAGGTAAAAACGGTGTGTTATACGTTTTTACATTTTTTGCGTGTTTGCATGCTTTGCAAATTAGACATTTGAAAAACCCCTGGATAACCAGTTAGAAGGTGATTTGATCTCAGGATTGCTTTTCACGAGGCAATTCCCCATGGACCTTGCTTTTCTAAAGGTCAATTGTGGCAACCGATTGTGCTGAGTCAGATCCCCCCCAATTATTGGGTCCCTTAGGAGTAAACCCCAATGTCGCTTAAAGATTTTTCTAATAGCACCATGTTGTTTATTAAAGGTCAAGATGACTCTGACCTTGGATGTCTGGGGTTCAACCCTAATTGGAGTTACTTCCTTTGGGGTTAATGCCTGTTCCCTGCTAAGGTCTCTGGTTTTATGAATGGCCTTGTCTATAATCGATGCATTGTAACCTCTTAAAAGGAATCTCTTTTTACATGCCTCCTGGGCTAATTTGCATTCATCTTCACTGCCGCATATGCGCTTGATCCTGAGCATCTCCCCATAGGGGATGCTGTGGATCAGGTGCTTAGGGTGGTGACTAGATGCATGTAACAGTGAATTACCCGCAGTGGGCTTGCGATAAAGTCTAGTGGACACGGCGCCATTGGATATAAAGACCTCCGTTTCCAAAAAGACAACCGATTCCTTGCTCATATGAGCAGTAAATTAAAGGTTTAGATGGTTAATATTCAATTTTTCGATAAACTGTATGGCGACTTCCTCCGACCCCCTCCACATTAAGAAAAGGCCATCTATATATCTTAGCCATAGGGGAATATATATATATATATATATATACACACATATATATATATATATATATATATATATATATATATATTCACTGACAAAAACCCATAGGTTTCAGGGCTGTTCTAGTTAGCTGGACAATTCACTCGTACAAAACCATTGAAATTCCTCTGTTATAGTTCTAACTATAACTTGCACGCTCGCAATCCACTGCTGAGGATGTCACATATTACATCATTCATGACATGGTCAATGACATCACTGATGACATCACTGATGACATCTCAAATGACATCACTGATGACATCATCCAGTGAATGTGGTTTGGTTCGCTATTTAAATATGTATTATTTATATAGCAATCTGCACTGAAGAATGAGTGTGTGCGTGTATATATATATATATATATAGGTGATTGTAATGGAACCCCTTCTGAAGACGTGAGGAGTACTCTCCTTGATCTAAACTACATATTACCCTATATGAAGAACTCAGATATACACAATGGAATGAGTTCCAATTTATAATTGAGGAACAATTGCCTTCTGGAATTGGTCTATACTATTTGTTGTTTGGATTGATCTTTTTGCCCTGAAGAAGTCATTTGGGTGACTGAACCCTCTGACGAAACACGTGTTGGCTACCTTCTGTTTGAACTAGATGAAGACTTTTGATGTTTGAAGAGAAAAGAAATGGAAATTAAAGGAATTTGATCTGATGAACTTTGAAAGGACATTCATTTGATTGTGGCTATCTTTTCTCTTGGAATAATATAAGAATTGGCATATATGTGCTCGGGGACAACTTACCTTTTGTTACTGAATTCTCTGTTTTCAGAGGACTCCTTTGGGGACGCAAGTGGTCGCTTTCCCCTGTTCCCTTGAGCCTTCGTATAAGGAGAATATTAATTTAGTTGTAGTTGCGCAAGAGTTACCCAGCCACTATCTGTTTTGCTCAATTATATCCTATAGAAGGAAATTCAAGTTATGGGTAAGTACGGTTAGAATTACTTTTCAGAACCAGTACTGGGCGCAAAGATGCAGCACTGACGCCCTGTGGCACGTTTTAAGTTGAGGGATTAAGTCCCCTTGAATCCTGAGGTTTCCTGGGGGCCAACTAGCCCACCAGGTTCCTCAAGTAAGCGCCACGGAGCTGCGTTGTAGAGAGGTTTAAAAAGGGGCGTGGCCTTAGAACACCTCTCTGCACTGCAGCCCCCTGGTGCATACTGGAGGTTCTTGGTGGCTAGTTGGCCCCCAAGGACCCCCAGTATTCAACGGGAATTTGTTACCCATCTGCAAACACGACAGGGGGCGCGTTTGCAGAGTGGTGCAAGGATGGGGCGTGGCCTTCCTCGTGATCCCATTTTTTTTTTTTTTAAGAAGGGGGGCTGTGTAGCCCCCCTTCTTTTTCTAATTTATTGGCCCTGGGGACCCCATCCCCCAGGGCCAGCCCCCAATTTTTTTTGTTAACATAGAAATTGGGAAGGGGGCCCCCTCCAGAGGCCATAATTTGCCCCGGGGACCCCATCCCCCCGGGCATGGCCCTTTTTTTTTAATTCATATTATTTTGGAGGGGGGCTGCCTTGTCCCCCTCCTGTTGTCACTTATGGCCTCGGGACGCCATCCTCCGGGCGGATTTTTTTGTTAGTTATTATTTTTTGAGGAGGGGGGCCCGCGTGGCCCTCCTCATGGGCCGCTAATAGCCCTGGGGACCTCATCCCCCGCGCCTGGCACTCTCCGTTGGGGGCCGTGGAGGGGTCCCCATCCCCCCATGGGCCCAGCCGGCTCTCCGCGTCCTGCGTGAGCCGGCATTGCTTTTTCACATGGGGAGCAGCTAACATGCTGCTCCCCCTGTGGAAAAGCAATCTGCTTTGCTATTTGGTTTCCTGCTCTCTTTTCCAAATAGCAAAGAAGTTTGCAATGACGGGGTGGGAGCTGCGAGGCTCCCGCCCTGTCATTGCAAACGGCAGTGTCCCGGGGTGGGCACCGCGGGACAAAGCAGGAGCCGGCCGGGGGGTGGTGGTCCCCGGGGCTGGGGGGTCCATCAAGGACCCCCCCAATTTGAATATTTAGTGCCCCGGGGAGGTGGCGGTCCCTGGGGCATGTGGTGAGGCTTGAGCCCCCCCACACAGGGTATTTAAAAAAAAAGCCCCAGGGGGTGGCAGTCCCCTGGGCCGTGAGCCCACACCATTCATTTTTTAAAGCCCTGGGGGTGACGGTCCCCAGGGCTGGGGGGGGCCTGAGAGCCCCCACCCAATTTGAAGAAGCCCCAGGGGTGGCAGTCCCCGGGACTGCGTGGGAGGATTGCCCCCCTCCCACACTTTTATTCATCATGTTCCCGGGATTTGGCCCCCCATGGGGCTAATTAGCCTTGAAGTGCGGGAGCCCGCACTTTGTTTTTTTTGTTTGTTTGGTCCCCGCAGAACGAACTGGGGGCCATGCGGTCTTGACTACGGGCCGAGAACATGGGACAGCAGCGTATGGATTCTGCACGCATTCCACACAGCGAGGCCCATCTGTGGGCTTGAAAAGTGACCAACTGAACATTAGTGCGACGTGAGGCACTACAAGTCCCATAAGTCCCATCTAGGGTGTGCATTTAAGCAAGAAGGGGTGTGGTGCCTCAAGCGCTCCTTCATAACTGCCAAAGCCTCTGAACAGAAGTGGGGACACTTCGAAACGCGTCAAGCATCCAAGGCAGTTTGAACAGTCAAAGGATATCGTTGTGCTGGAGGCATGCTTATCATTCAAGGCTCCTTGTGTGCAGCTGAGGTCCGGGTGCTCCTTTGTACTATATATATATATATATATATATATATATATATATATATATATATATATATATATATATATATATATATATATATATATATATATCATAACGTATCTTACTTGCTATTGATATATCATGAAAATACAATTACTGGTTAAATCCAAGTAATAACACAACTCAAAAAATGATGAGATTGATGAACAACAGGACACAATATCGCTCAATGTAAACATTCCAGTATATCCTAAGAATAAATTTCAGCTGGCCATGATAAACCTGATATATGCAAATATATATATCATAACAGCGAAAGTTAAAGTGCAATAAGTGTATAAAAAAGTGCATAAGTGAAAGAGTTACAAAAAGTGCAAAAATGCAGGGATAAGCCGCTTTACCATCAGAACAGAGATACCAAATATTATAAGTTGATCTACCCTCATAGTGTACTGAGTTCTAAGTAGACTGTATCTATACTACTATTATAAAGAGAGAACTGTGTCCTTTGAGCCAGGTAAACTCGAAAAGTACACCACCAATCGCAACACCCAATACAGCGTTGGAAAGGGGAGGTCCAGTAGATGGACATAGGCTATATAAAAAAAAATATATACGTTATTTAAAAAATTTACAATAAAAAAAAAAGTAGTCCCTTCGAAGTAGCGCTGGCCGTGTGCGCTAACCACGTACGTGCTGACATCATCATCGGAAGACGAGAGCGCGAGGAGGAGCGGCGCACAGGACCGCGGGGAGGAGCGGCGGACAACAGCGCGGGGAGGAGCGGAGAACTTAGCCACACTGGAGCGGCCTGAGGTACGTGAGCCGCGGGGAGGAGCGGTGAAGTAAGGAGGACTGGACTGCAGTGGCGGCGGACAACAGCGCGGGGAGGAGCGGAGAACTTAGCCACACTGGAGCGGCCTGAGGTACGTGAACCGCGGGGAGGAGCGGTGAAGTAAGGCGGACTGGAGCGGGTTGACAGGTAAAGTTTAGCGCTGCAGCGGAGCGTGTATACTGGCTTTGTTCGTTTGCAGCGTCGGATGCGTGGCCACAGTGTTAGGGAGCAGGACGTGTGCGGATGATTGGGGACACTGAAGGTGGCGGTGAACTTGGGCTGAGGAGGTGGTTGGGGGCCTGGGTTTCGGCGACTGGGAGCAAGCATGATTGTCCCCGGACAACGTGGGAATGGAAGTGAGCCTGGGGTTAGGCAGAGTTAAGAATAAGTACCAGCAGCCAAAACTCTGCTTAAAAGTACGGGACCAGTGCAATTACATGTCGGCGGGTGGAATACCAGCAAGCCTGATTGCCCCCGGACAACGTCGGGCGGGCTGCTAGTTATTCTATAAAAAGCTCTCTAAAAAGTTACAAATGGTAAAAAACTCTATCAAAAAAGTTAAAAATGAAAATATGTACAAATAACACCATATTTCATATATATACACACACATATTCTTATATAACAAAAAACCATAATGTGCTGCAAGACCTATACTGAAGACAAAAACAATTTCAACTAATTTTCGTATCTCATATATATACACACATATATACATATATACAAACACATACACCTACTCCTACCTATATATTGAAATCTACTGTATAATACAAAACCCTTAGGGAAAATTTGATAAAAATTATTTCATATAATTTTAGAATAATACAGTTCAAATATAGCACAAGGAGGTGCATATCCAAAGATATACATGCAAAATGTGAAACATATAGAAATACAAATACAAAACCACTGAAACACCACTATTTATGGAAACAGTACCATTCGGTATATATCTTAACCATTATGTTGGTGCTAAAATGCAGTGTAACTCCTAATAGGGAACCTAACTAGGAGAACATAAACCACACATATAAGAAGACTGGATACAAACAGATAACTCAGATAAGTGGCTGCCCCAAGGGTATTTACAAAAAATTGTGCATTTCTTCAATATTGTTGAGCCCATTGGGCCAACGACTATCGAGTTCAAGAATAAATCTAGATTCCAGTTTTCTAAGCTGTAATTCACGGTCGCCTCCTCTTTTTAAATATGGTACTGCCCCAATGACAAAGTAACTGAGGCAATTCAGATCTTTATTGTGTACCCATTTAAAATGCCGTGCGACCGGGTAAGTCGGGTCACTATGTAGAATAGCCCGCAGATGCTGTAATATCCGGACGTGCACCTGGAGCTTAGTACTGCCAACATATCTAAGCCCGCAGGTGCACGTCAGGACATAAACAGCATGATCTGTCTTGCAAGAATAGTTACCATTGATCGATTTGGCGACTGTACAAAAAGGGGTAGAATAGTGTGTGGTGGTAGTTCCGAATTTACAAGCTCAGCAACTAGAGCACTTATAGAATCCTCTGGTAGGACGTAGCCAAGGTATTTTCATTTTGAGTTCTGGGGCTGCCTTATCCAAAGAGTTACCCATAGTTTTAGCGCGTCTAAAAGTCACAGTAGGGGAAGCTGGCAATCTGGTATTGAGTATATGATCACGCAGTACGATAGGCCAATTTTTGTTCATAATGGACCTAATTTTTCTGTCCTCTCTACTGTAGGTGGTAATGAGACGCGGACAATCCAACTGAGGTTCGATATTATTAGGGAGTTCAGTCTCGGAGATGGATGTAGAGAAGAGACTTTCTCTAGATCTGGAAAGGGATTTGGTCATAGCTGCATTTAAAATGCGCTCAGAGTAACCCCTTGCTTTTAGTCTTCTTATGAGTTCCCCTAGACAGGTGTTAAAGTCAGAAGGGGAACTGCAGATCCTTTTTAACCTAAGAATTTCACCATATGAGATTCCTGAAATGGTGTGTTTTGGATGCATACTAGTTGCGTGCAATGTAGCATTGCCTGCTGTCTGTTTTCTGTGTAAAGTGGTGTTCAGTGTACAGTTAGTGACATACACCTCAACATCAAGAAATTTAATTCGATTCTTATCAATGTGTGCCGTAAAGTTAAGATTGAGGGAATTGTTGTTGATATCCTGAATAAAGGACAGGGCTTCCTCTTTACTGCCTCTCCAGGCAATGAAAATATCATCAATGTACCTCAGAAAGCAACTAACATGGCCCTCCATCGACGCCTTGTGGAGCACATTGAGGACCTGCTCCTCCCACCAGCCAACGTGCAAGCACGCATAGCTGGGAGAGAAGCAGGCCCCCATCGCCACTCCTCTAAGTTGTCTGTAAATCTCTTTACCAAAAGAGAAAAAATTGTTGTGGAGGCACCATTCCATGAGGCACAAAATGACCTTATTGTGTTCATAGTACATTATCGGTCTACTAGAGAGGTAGTGTTGTACTGCGGAAAGTCCCTGTGTGTGATCTATGCTGGTGTACAGCGACTCAACATCTAATGAGATAAGCCACATATTACTCTCCCACTTGATGGTGGAAATTTTTGTTATGAAGTCACTAGTGTCACGGGTGAAGCTGGGGAGTTGTTTTACAAAGTCCTGAAGGAAAAAGTCAATATACTCCCCCACTTTCTCGCCCATACTACCTATGGCCGATACAATTGGCCTGCCAGGTGTCGGTTGCATGGCCTTATGTACCTTAGGAATAAGGTAAAGGGAAGGCAAAATGGGAAAATTAACGTACATAAATGTATACTCTTCAGATGATATTAGGCCTTCTCTTTTCCATCGACTTAATGACTTGTGTAGTTTAGATGTAGCTTTCTCACACTCTTTCTGTGAGGCTTTAACATAGCATGAGGGGTCTTCAAGTTGGCGCTTGGCTTCAATGATGTATCTTGTTTTGGCCAAATCACCAGATTGCCCCCCTTGTCTGATTTGATATATATATATATTGGTTGGTTGAAAGCTTTTATTCGATGTGCAAGATATCTTGAAAGCATACATACATATAAAAACAGCATTTCAAAACAGTAAATAGGTATGTCAACATTTAGATGCTAAGACAATAAAATAGGATATAACCCTAGATAAATTAGCTAAAAGGTGAATTAAATTGAAATTGACAATCTCTTGCAGCGAATCAACCATGAGCGTTTTAAAAATTTGGAAACACCGCAAACATTTGGAGGGGAGGTATCAGTCAATAAAATACGTAGTGCAACCAAATGCCTACGTGTTCCCAGGCGGCACTCAAAGAAAATGTGTTCTACCGTTTCTGGCCTAGATGGACAAAGGGCACAGAAGGGCGATAGATGAACACCGGATTTCCATTTTGACACAAAGGCCCCGATCGGGAGGGTGCCTACCCTGAGCTTAAAGTACAGAGCCCTATCAACTGGCAAGGTGATTAAGTCCAGGTAGGGTTCGTAGGCTACCACGTCCTTTGTTTCCAAAAATGCTGCAGTCGAGTTACAGTGGTTTGGGTTCCCGATAAGTTTGCCAGAGACCCAGTCCCAATAAAGTTTTTTGAGGTCAGCCTTTGGTGGAGCAGATTTTGTAGTCCAACAGTCCCCCAGGCCCAGCTTCCCCAAGAGATTTTTGGTGTCCCTCAGCCACTTAATCTTGGCCCAGTCTCCCATGCTCATTACCTCCGCCAAGCTGTCGGCATAAGATTTTAACTCCGGGACCCGCCATATGCGGGACCAAAGGAGCAGTGGTCGAAGGCGAGCCTGGTCTTTAATGCTCTTGCAACCCACGTCCAAGAGCACCGGGACTGTAGGGGTGCTCGAGGGGAGAGCTAGGAGGTCCTTCAAAAACTTGTCCTCAGCCTTGGATAGGGACTCCAGATTGCAGTGGCCCCACAGCTCTGCCCCATACAATGCTGATGTTACGCCTCTGGCCTTGTAAATCTCGATTGCAGGTCTCACAAAATGTTTGGGTGATGCTCGAAATTCCCTAAGCAGAGCACCCCCTACCTTTTTGTGATTCAGGACCATCTTGTCAATATGGGAGGACCAATTCATATTGTCGGTTATACATATCCCCAGGTAATCAAATTCGGAAACTTTCTCCAAGGGGACGGTGTTCAAAAGAGGCGGGCGTCCTAGTTTCCTTGGAGAGTGCAAAATCAGATATTTAGTTTTATCCACATTGATTACCAATCCTCTGGATAGACAAAAGTCCTGGAAGCGGGTCAATAGCTTCTGTAGCCCCTGGGGAGTCTTTGAAATGAGCAGAGTATCATCTGCAAACAGCAGAGTAGGAATCCGTACTCTCCCCAGACAGGGTGCGTCCGCTGGTTCTTGCTGGAGATGCTCGACCACACCGTTGACGTACAGCGAGAAGAGTGTGGGAGCTAGCACGCAACCCTGTCTGACACCCCTACAGACCGGAATCCTGTCCGTTGTTTCCCCATTTTTCCCCCAACGGACCTGGGCATAGTTGCTGGTGTGAAGTTTAATGAGTAGGGACAAAATGTAGGGGGGCAGCCCCAGGCCCTGTAGTACCCTCCAAAGTTCCTCCCTAGGGACCAGGTCAAAGGCAGTCTTCAGGTCAATAAAGGCCAAGTAAAGACTGCCCTTGCCTAGTTCCACGACCTTCCAGTTTAAGAGTGCTAACCTGAAAACCTGCTCAATGGTGCCCGTTCCTAAACGGAAACCGGCCTGGAAGTCAGATAGCACTCTGTTCTCGTCCACCCAGTGGAGAATCCTTCCCAGAATTGCCTTTCCTGCCACCTTTTGCGTGGAGTCGATCAGGCTAATTGGCCTGTAATTCCCTGGGCTATCTCTGCAACCCTTTTAATAAATGGGGACGACCACCGCCCCTCTCCATGAGTCTGGTACTGGGCCACCCTTCAAGATGTCATTTAGAAGCGCAGCGATTACAATGCCCCAGTCAGATGGATATGCACGCAAAAGTTCTCCTGGAAGCCCATCCGGGCCTGCTGCTTTCCGTGGTGCCACCCACTTGATAACCTTCTCTACCTCTCGTGCCGTAAAAAGGTCAAGAGTAACATCCCCTAACGAGACGGTGAAAGGGGCTGGGTTATTTAGGGGCCCTTCTACCGGTGCGTATAAGGCCCCAAAGTGTTTTGACCAGTTCTGGGGAGGGATGTTACATGTCCTCAGCGTCTCGTCGGGTCTGTTACGGGAGCCCACCAGATTCCAAAACCATCTTGCGTCATATATATAGCGAGGCAAATTTAAGGAAATTTACAGGCAGATCCCTCAATCGGCGCCAAAGTTATTCCCAATAGAATGTTCGGAATTTCCTAGGGTAACTAGGACCTAACTATATATACCTACTGGCGACCGCCAGTATGTAATGTCTGTGTGTGTGTGTGTATATATATATATATATATATATATATATATATATATATATATATATATATATGTGTGTGTGTATATATATGTGTGTATATATATATATATTCACTGAAAAAACCATAGGTTTCACACCAGTTATAGTTAGGAATTAGCATTTAAAAAACCTATTAAATTCACTGAAAAAACCATAGGTTTCACACCAGTTATAGTTAGCTGGAAATTTTACTGATATAAAACCATTGAAATTCCCACGTTATAGTTAGATGGTCTCACTATAACTTGCGCGTGCAATGCACTGCTGATGACATCACATATTACATCACTCATGACATGGTCAGTGACATCACTCATGACATCACTGATGACACCATCCAGTGAATGTGTGTCTTTCTGAAAAATAAATATATTTTATATATGTATATGTAAAAGTTGATGGAAGAATAAATGTTTAAATAAGTGTCTAAATGGATGGTTTTTAAAAATTGATTGGTTAACTGGCTTATTAAGACATCATCAGCAGTGCATTGCACGCGCAAGTTATAGTGAGACCATCTAACTATAACGTGGGAATTTCAATGGTTTTATATCAGTAAAATTTCCAGCTAACTATAACTGGTGTGAAACCTATGGTTTTTTCAGTGAATTTAATAGGTTTTTTAAATGCTAATTCCTAACTATAACTGGTGTGAAACCTATGGTTTTTTCAGTGAATTTCATAGGTTTTTTAAATGCTAATTCCTAACTATAACTGGTGTGAAACCTATGGTTTTTTCAGTGAATTTCATAGTTATTTAAATGCTAATTCCTTTGTATATCGAGTTTCTAACCTTTTTTTTTTTTACAATTTGCTGTTTTTTTTTAAGTATTCATTTTTTTTATAATTTTTTTCTTTTGCGCTCTGGGTGCGCGCTCCGGGAAGCTTTCAGCTAAGCTCTCCTGTAAGCTTCTCCGAGAGCTCATCTGAAAGCGCACCCAGAGCGCAACTGTCGTTCGTGAAAAAAAATATGAATGAAAAGTTAATAATAATGCAAAACATTTCGTACCATACAAATAAAATTTGTTTTTTTTAATATGGAAAATGATTATGCATTTCTATAAAAGATTGATGACGTCACTTCGGCGCGCAACGTAAGTGCCCTCGGAAGCGCATACGTGCGCGGCGCATAAACGCACGGAAAAGCGCCTACGATCGCGCCACGTTTGCGCCCCGGAAGCGCCTACGATCGCGCTGCGTAAACGCACCCGGAAGTGCTCCGGAGCGCGCAGCGTAAACGCGTCGGGTCATGTGACCCTAAAATAACACTTTTCATTGGTTGCTAACAGTTTTTTTTTACAATGAATGAAATCCCCACCCATTTCCTTCACTTCTTCTTTCACTTTTGTGACTGAAAGACCTGCCTTTTTTGCTGCTCCATATTCCTGGATTCATCATGGCTGCCAGACCATCCAGCAGTGAAGATGATTTCATTGATGAAGAGCCTCCTACCCCAAAGGTGAAGGAACATTTCATCTGGAAATTTTTTAAGTTTCCAGAAGGCCAGAAGAAGGTGAATGCACCAAAAGTAGAGTGCAGGATCTGCAAACAGGTCCTGTCACGGGGTAACCCCCCAAAAAAATACTCTTTTGGCAACTACACCATGATTCGCCATGTGGAGAGGAGGCACCCCCAGAATTTTGCCCGGGAAAGTGTCAGGGCTCTGGCACAGGAGGTTCCCAGAGATGGGGCCTCTACATCAACAGGAGGAGCAACTTCTTCTGGAAGAGAACAATCTCAGGGGCAGGTAGCAAACATTCAACCTGCATTCAACCATGGGGTCGTCAGATGCAGATACTGCAATCAACTCCTCACCTATGGGGAGCAAAGTGTCCTGCTCATGGTTCGGGCATTGGAGAACCATCACTGCCCTTCCCACCCCTAATTTTTTTCTTTTCTTTTTGCTCCTGTTGAGCAGTTTCTATTCCCTGTTTTTGTTCCTCTTCAGTTAAAAGAAGAAAACCAAAAGTTCTTTTCAGAACTACCTCCAATTCTCATCAAAGAGCTATAATCTTAAAAAATGAAGAGTAAGTGAAATATAGTGCATTGATAATTGAAAGGAGAATGAGTAAGAAAGAACAGAAAGGTATGAGAGGTGAAATGAAGTGAAGTAGGAGGACTGAAAGAAGGTGAGTGTTAGAAAAGAAAGTTATGACACAGTGAATAAACTGGAGGCCTCATTTCTGAAAAGTGACGCATCGCTACGTGAAAATAGCGATGCGTCACTTATCTGGACGCACTCCTTATGACATTCCAGATATGTCATATTTAATATATGACTAATCAATTCGCAAGGAGTTACAGATATGTCAGTATTTCTGACATATCTGTAAACACAAAAGTAACGCATTGCAGGAGTGCGTCACAAAAGTGACGCAACTCCAGTAATGTGTCCTTTCACATGGAAAAAGCACCATGTGAAAGGTTTGCTGTGAAGCAGGCGCAAGATTTTGGCGCAACTGCATCCTAAAAGTGACGCACTGCGTCATTATTACCAAGCTTTTTGCAAGGAACACCCCCTCTGCATGCATTATACCTGACACTATTTTTTAAAAAGTGACGCATCTAGGTACATGGGTCACTTTTTAAAACTCTGCGCCATATTGTATCTGCATCAGGTATAATGTATGCAGAGGGGGCAATCCCTCGCAAAAAGCTTGGTAATAACAACGTACTGAAATCTATGAGATTTCCCTGCGTCACTTTTAGGATGCTATTGCGTCAAAATTTTGCGCCGGCCTCGCATCACTTTTATGTTTACACATATGTCAGAAATACTGACGTATCTGTAACTCCTTGCAACATGATTCGTCATACATTAAATATGACACATCTGGAATGTCATAAGGACTGTGGACAGAAAAGTGACGCATCACACCAGCAGTGTAATAAAATGTGCCTCGTTGCACTATATTTAAAGGATGCAACAGCATCCTAAAAGTGACGCAGTGAAATCTCAAACATTTCACTGCGTCGCTATTACAAAGCTTTTAGTGGGAGAACACCCCCTCTGCATGCATTATACCTCACGCAGATATAATGTGGCGCTTGATTTTAAAAAGTGACCCATCTACCTAGATACCTCACTTTTTAAATATAACGCAACGCAACACATTTTTTTACACTACTGGTGCAATGCGTCACTTTTCTGTGCGCACTCCTTATGACATTCCAAGTAACGCATTGCTGGAGTGCGTCACAAAAGTGACGCAACTCCAGTAATGTGTCCTTTCAAATGGGGAAAGCAGCATATGAAAGGTCTTGCCTCAGTCTAACACCTGCTGTAAAGCAGGCACAAGATTTTGACGCAACAGCATCCTAAAACTGACGCAGTGAAATCTCAAAGATTTCACTGCGTCGCTATTACAAAGCTTTTTGCGGGAGAACACCCCCTCTGCATACATTATACCTGACGCTATTTTTAAAAAGTGACGCATCTAGGTACATGGGTCACTTTTTAAAACTCTGCGCCATATTGTATCTGCAACATGATTCGTCATACATTAAATATGACACATCTGGAATGTCATAAGGAGTGCGCACAGAAAAGTGACGCATAACACCAGCAGTGTAATAAAATGTACCTCGTTGCACTATATTTAAAAAGTGACGCATCTAGATAGATGCGTCACTTTTTAAATATTGCATAACAATGCGCATTTTTTTACACCGCTGGTGCGTCACAAAAATTGACGCACAGGAAGCGCAAAACTAACAGCGCAAGGCCTTCATAAATATGGTCCTGGATTTTCCCCGTGCTTCGCCGGTGCGCGTACCATGCGCTTCCCCCGCGCAAAACGAAAAAAAAATTTTAATGCCCTGCAGGACCCTATTTTAGTCCCTACATCAAACCTAGGGGGTCAGAGGGGGTCTACTCTTCCCCCTTATGGTCATTTGCCCCTTTTTTTTTCAAACCCCTTGTGTCTCGATTTTACCGAGACACAAGATGGCGGCCGCTCCGCACTGTTTAGAATGTTTACAGACAACTGAGATCCAATCAGCTTCCTGCGCGCAAGTCGCGTGTCGCGCCTGGAGCGCACTCCGGTGCGCGCACGGGAGAGCGCCTATAGATATA